>NC_134441.1:1800000-2067500 GCF_030867145.1 Opisthocomus hoazin
AGCATGCGTTTGAAGTTTCAAGTGGCAAGATAAGCAAGCAGCCCCATTGTCTGTGCCTCTATGCGAACAGTGCCATGGGCAGATGAGGCTGAGCAACAGCTTTCCAGGCTAGCCCCTTCTGGCTGCCAGCTATCTGCAGACGTTCGCATTTCAAGAGCAGGGCTGCGAAAGGAGCCTAGCAGGTATACCATCTTTCGCAGGTTACTTTTGAAGTTTGAGGTGGCAAGACAAGCAAGGAGCCCCAGTCTCTGTGCCTCTGTGCGAGCACTGCCATGGGCAGATGAGGCTGAGTAACAGCTTTCCAGGCTAGCCCCTTCTGGTTGCCAGCTATCTGCAGACGTTCGCATTTCAAGAGCAGGGCTGTGAAAGGAGCCTTGCTGGGACACCAACTTTCCCAGGCTACGTTTGAAGTTTGAGGTGGCAAGACAAGCAAGCAGCCCCAGTCTCTGTGCCTCTGTGCGAGCAGTGCCATGGGCAGATGAGGCTGAGCAACAGCTTTCCAGGCGAGCCCCTTCTGGCTGCCAGCTATCTGCAGACGTTCGCACTTTCGGAGCAGGGCTGCGAAAGGAGCCTGGCTGGGACACCAACTTTCCCAGGCTACGTTTGAAGTTTGAGGTGGCAAGACAAGCATGCAGCCCCAGTCTCTGTGCCTCTGTGCGAGCACTGCCATGGGCAGATGAGGCTGAGCAACAGCTTTCCAGGCTAGCCCCTTCTGCCTGCCAGCTATCTGCAGACGTTCGCATTTCAAGAGCAGGGCTGCGAAAGAAGCCTGGCTGGGACAGCAACTTTACCACGCTACGTTTGAAGTTTGAGGTGGCAAGACAAGCAAGCAGCCCCAGTCTCTGTGCCTTTGTGCGAGCAGTGCCATGGGCAGATGAGGCTGAGCAACAGCTTTCCAGGCTAGCACCTTCTGGCTGCCAGCTATCTGCAGACGTTCGCACTTTCAGAGCAGGGCTGCGAAAGGAGCCTGGCTGGGACACCACCATTCCCAGGCTACGTTTGAAGTTTGAGGTGGCAAGACAAGCAAGCAGCCCCAGTCTCTTTGCCTCTGTGCGAGCACTGCCATGGGCAGATGAGGCTGAGCAACAGCTTTCCAGGCTAGCCCCTTCTGGCTGCCAGCTATCTGCAGACGTTCGCACTTTCGGAGCAGGGCTGCGAAAGGAGCCTAGCAGGTACACCACCATTCCCAGGTTACTTTTGAAGTTTGAGGTGGCAAGACAAGCAAGCAGCCCCAGTCTCTGTGCCTCTGTGCGAGCACTGCCATGGGCAGATGAGGCTGAGCAACAGCTTTCCAGGCTAGCCCCTTCTGCCTGCCAGCTATCTGCAGACGTTCGCACTTTCGGAGCAGGGCTGCGAAAGGAGCCTGGCAGGGACACCATCTTTCCCAGGCTACGTTTGAAGTTTGAGGTGGCAAGACAAGCAAGGAGCCCCAGTCTCTTTGCCTCTGTGCGAGCACTGCCATGGGCAGATGAGGCTGAGCAACAGCTTTCCAGGCTAGCCCCTTCTGGCTGCCAGCTATCTGCAGACGTTCGCACTTTCGGAGCAGGGCTGCGAAAGGAGCCTGTCTGGGACACCACCATTCACAGGTTACGTTTGAAGTTTGAGGTGGCAAGACAAGCAAGCAGACCCAGTCTCTGTGCCTCTGTGCGAGCAGTGCCATGGGCAGATGAGGCTGAGCAACAGCTTTCCAGGCTAGCCCCTTCTGCCTGCCAGCTATCTGCAGACGTTCGCATTTCAAGAGCAGGGCTGCGAAAGCAGCCTAGCAGGTACACCATCTTTCCCAGGCTACGTTTGAAGTTTGAGGTGGCAAGACAAGCAAGGAGCCACATTCTCTGTGCCTCTGTGCGAGCACTGCCATGGGCAGATGAGGCTGAGCAACAGCTTTCCAGGCTAGCCCCTTCTGGTTGCCAGCTATCTGCAGACGTTCGCATTTCAAGAGCAGGGCTGCGAAAGGAGCGTGGCTGGGACACCAACTTTCCCAGGCTACGTTTGAAGTTTGAGGTGGCAAGACAAGCAAGCAGCCCCAGTCTCTGTGCCTCTGTGCGAGCAGTGCCATGGGCAGATGAGGCTGAGCAACAGCTTTCCAGGCTAGCACCTTCTGGCTGCCAGCTATCTGGAGACGTTCGCACTTTCGGAGCAGGGCTGCGAAAGGAGCCTGGCTGGGACACCACCATTCCCAGGCTACGTTTGAAGTTTGAGGTGGCAAGACAAGCAAGCAGCCCCAGTCTCTGTGCCTCTGTGCGAGCACTGCCATGGGCAGATGAGGCTGAGCAACAGCTTTCCAGGCTAGCCCCTTCTGCCTGCCAGCTATCTGCAGACGTTCGCATTTCAAGAGCAGGGCTGCGCAAGGAGCCTAGCAGGTACACCAACTTTCCCAGGCTACGTTTGAAGTTTGAGGTGGCAAGACAAGCAAGGAGCCCCATTCACTGTGCCTCTGTGCGAGCAGTGCCATGGGCAGATGAGGCTGAGCAACAGCTTTCCAGGCTAGCCTCTTCTGGCTACCAGCTATATGCAGACGTTCGCATTTCAAGAGCAGGGCTGCGAAAGCAGCCTAGCAGGTACACCATCTTTCCCTGGCTACGTTTGAAGTTTGAGGTGGCAAGACAAGCAAGCAGCCCCAGTCTCTGTGCCTCTGTGCGAGCACTGCCATGGGCAGATGAGGCTGAGCAACAGCTTTCCAGGCTAGCCCCTTCTGCCTGCCAGCTATCTGCAGACGTTCGCACTTTCGGAGCAGGGCTGCGAAAGGAGCCTAGCAGGTACACCACCATTCCCAGGTTACTTTTGAAGTTTGAGGTGGCAAGACAAGCAAGCAGCCCCAGTCTCTGTGCCTCTGTGCGAGCACTGCCATGGGCAGATGAGGCTGAGCAACAGCTTTCCAGGCTAGCCCCTTCTGCCTGCCAGCTATCTGCAGACGTTCGCATTTCAAGAGCAGGGCTGCGAAAGCAGCCTAGCAGGTACACCATCTTTCCCAGGCTACGTTTGAAGTTTGAGGTGGCAAGACAAGCAAGGAGCCACATTCTCTGTGCCTCTGTGCGAGCACTGCCATGGGCAGATGAGGCTGAGCAACAGCTTTCCAGGCTAGCCCCTTCTGCCTGCCAGCTATCTGCAGACGTTCGCACTTCCGGAGCAGGGCTGCGAAAGGAGCCTGGCTGGGACACCAACTTTCCCAGGCTACGTTTGAAGTTTGAGGTGGCAAGACAAGCAAGCAGCCCCATTCTCTGTGCCTCTGTGCGAGCACTGCCATGGGCAGATGAGGCTGAGCAACAGCTTTCCAGGCTAGCCCCTTCTGGCTGCCAGCTATCTGCAGACGTTCGCACTTTCGGAGCAGGGCTGCGAAAGGAGCCTGGCAGGGACACCACCATTCCCAGCATGCGTTTGAAGTTTCAAGTGGCCAGATAAGCAAGCAACCCCATTCTCTGTGCCTCTATCCGAACAGTGCCATGGGCAGATGAGGCTGAGCAACAGCTTTCCAGGCTAGCCCCTTCTGGCTGCCAGCTATCTGCAGACGTTCGCACTTTCGGAGCAGGGCTGCGAAAGGAGCCTAGCAGGTACAGCATCTTTCCCAGGCTACGTTTGAAGTTTGAGGTGGCAAGACAAGCAAGGAGCCTCATTCTCTGTGCCTCTGTGCGAGCAGTGCCATGGGCAGATGAGGCTGAGCAACAGCTTTCCAGGCTAGCACCTTCTGGCTGCCAGCTATCTGCAGACGTTCGCACTTTCGGAGCAGGGCTGCGAAAGGAGCCTGGCTGGGACACCACCATTCCCAGGCTACGTTTGAAGTTTGAGGTGGCAAGACAAGCAAGCAGCCCCAGTCTCTGTGCCTCTGTGCGAGCACTGCCATGGGCAGATGAGGCTGAGCAACAGCTTTCCAGGCTAGCACCTTCTGGCTGCCAGCTATCTGCAGACGTTCGCATTTCAAGAGCAGGGCTGCGAAAGGAGCCTAGCAGGTACACCATCTTTCCCAGGCTACGTTTGAAGTTTGAGGTGGCAAGACAAGCAAGGAGCCACATTCTCTGTGCCTCTGTGCGAGCACTGCCATGGGCAGATGAGGCTGAGCAACAGCTTTCCAGGCTAGCCCCTTCTGGCTGCCAGCTATCTGCAGACGTTCGCACTTCCGGAGCAGGGCTGCGAAAGGAGCCTGGCAGGGACACCAACTTTCCCAGGCTACGTTTGAAGTTTGAGGTGGCAAGACAAGCAAGCAGCCCCATTCTCTGTGCCTCTGTGCGAGCACTGCCATGGGCAGATGAGGCTGAGCAACAGCTTTCCAGGATAGCCCCTCTGCCTGCCAGCTATCTGCAGACGTTCGCATTTCAAGAGCAGGGCTGCGAAAGGAGCCTGGCTGGGACACCAACTTTCCCAGCATGCGTTTGAGGTTTCTAGTGGCAAGATAAGCAAGCAGCCCCATTCTCTGTGCCTCTATGCGAACAGTGCCATGGGCAGATGAGGCTGAGCAACAGCTTTCCAGGCTAGCCCCTTCTGCCTGCCAGCTATCTGCAGATGTTCGCATTTCAAGAACAGGGCTGCGAAAGGAGTCTAGCAGGTACACCATCTTTCCCAGGCTATGTTTGAAGTTTGAGGTGGCAAGACAAGCAAGGAGCCCCATTCTCTGTGCCTCTGTGCGAGCAGTGCCATGGGCAGATGAGGCTGAGCAACAGCTTTCCAGGCTAGCCCCTTCTGGCTGCCAGCTATCTGCAGACGTTCGCATTTCAAGAGCAGGGCTGCGAAAGCAGCCTAGCAGGTACACCATCTTTCCCAGGCTACGTTTGAAGTTTGAGGTGGCAAGACAAGCAAGGAGCCCCATTCTCTGTGCCTCTGTGCGAGCACTGCCATGGGCAGATGAGGCTGAGCAACAGCTTTCCAGGATAGCCCCTTCTGGCTGCCAGATATCTGCAGACGTTCGCACTTTCGGAGCAGGGCTGCGAAAGGAGCCTGGCAGGGACACCACCATTCCCAGGATGCGTTTGAGGTTTCAAGTGGCAAGATAAGCAAGCAGCCCCATTCTCTGTGCCTCTATGCGAACAGTGCCATGGGCAGATGAGGCTGAGCAACAGCTTTCCAGGCTAGCCCCTTCTGCCTCCCAGCTATCTGCAGACGTTCGCATTTCAAGAGCAGGGCTGCGAAAGGAGCCTAGCAGGTACACCATCTTTCCCAGGCTACGTTTGAAGTTTGAGGTGGCAAGACAAGCAAGCAGACCCAGTCTCTGTGCCTCTGTGCGAGCACTGCCATGGGCAGATGAGGCTGAGCAACAGCTTTCCAGGATAGCCCCTTCTGCCTGCCAGCTATATGCAGACGTTCGCATTTCAAGAGCAGGGCTGCGAAAGCAGCCTAGCAGGTACACCATCTTTCCCTGGCTACGTTTGAAGTTTGAGGTGGCAAGACAAGCAAGGAGCCCCATTCTCTGTGCCTCTGTGCGAGCACTGCCATGGGCACATGAGGCTGAGCAACAGCTTTCCAGGCTAGCCCCTTCTGGCTGCCAGCTATCTGCAGACGTTCGCACTTTCGGAGCAGGGCTGCGAAAGGAGCCTGGCTGGGACACCAACTTTCCCAGGCTACGTTTGAAGTTTGAGGTGGCAAGACAAGCAAGCAGCCCCAGTCTCTGTGCCTCTGTGCGAGCACTGCCATGGGCAGATGAGGCTGAGCAACAGCTTTCCAGAATAGCCCCTCTGCCTGCCAGCTATCTGCAGACGTTCGCACTTTCGGAGCAGGGCTGTGATAGGAGCCTGGCAGGGACACCACCATTCCCAGCATGCGTTTTAAGTTTCAAGTGGCCAGATAAGCAAGCAGCCCCATTCTCTGTGCCTCTATGCGAACAGTGCCATGGGCAGATGAGGCTGAGCAACAGCTTTCCAGGCTAGCCCCTTCTGGCTGCCAGCTATCTGCAGACGTTCGCATTTCAAGAGCAGGGCTGCGAAAGGAGCCTAGCAGGTACACCATCTTTCCCAGGCTACGTTTGAAGTTTGAGGTGGCAAGACAAGCAAGGAGCCTCATTCTCTGTGCCTCTGTGCGAGCAGTGCCATGGGCAGATGAGGCTGAGCAACAGCTTTCCAGGCTAGCACCTTCTGGCTGCCAGCTATCTGCAGACATTCGCACTTTCGGAGCAGGGCTGCGAAAGGAGCCTGGCTGGGACACCACCATTCTCAGGCTACGTTTGAAGTTTGAGGTGGCAAGACAAGCAAGCAGCCCGATTCTCTGTGCCTCTGTGCGAGCACTGCCATGGGCAGATGAGGCTGAGCAACAGCTTTCCAGGCTAGCCCCTTCTGTCTGCCAGCTATCTGCAGACGTTCGCACTTTCGGAGCAGGGCTGTGATAGGAGCCTGGCAGGGACACCAACTTTCCCAGGCTACGTTTGAAGTTTGAGGTGGCAAGACAAGCAAGCAGCCCCAGTCTCTGTGCCTCTGTGCGAGCACTGCCATGGGCAGATGAGGCTGAGCAACAGCTTTCCAGGCTAGCACCTTCTGGCTGCCAGCTATCTGCAGACGTTCGCACTTTCGGAGCAGGGCTGTGATAGGAGCCTGGCAGGGACACCACCATTCCCAGGATGCTTTTGAGGTTTCAAGTGGCAAGATAAGCAAGCAGCCCCATTGTCTGTGCCTCTATGCGAACAGTGCCATGGGCAGATGAGGCTGAGCAACAGCTTTCCAGGCTAGCCCCTTCTGCCTGCCAGCTATCTGCAGACGTTCGCATTTCAAGAGCAGGGCTGCGAAAGGAGCCTAGCAGGTACACCATCTTTCCCAGGCTACGTTTGAAGTTTGAGGTGGCAAGACAAGCAAGCAGCCCCATTCTCTGTGCCTCTGTGCGAGCAGTGCCATGGGCAGATGAGGCTGAGCAACAGCTTTCCAGGCTAGCCCCTTCTGGCTGCCAGCTATCTGCAGACGTTCGCATTTCAAGAGCAGGGCTGCGAAAGCAGCCTAGCAGGTACACCATCTTTCCCAGGCTACGTTTGAAGTTTGAGGTGGCAAGACAAGCAAGGAGCCCCATTCTCTGTGCCTCTGTGCGAGCAGTGCCATGGGCAGATGAGGCTGAGCAACAGCTTTCCAGGCTAGCCCCTTCTGCCTGCCAGCTATCTGCAGACGTTCGCACTTTCGGAGCAGGGCTGTGATAGGAGCCTGGCAGGGACACCACCATTCCCAGTATGCGTTTGAGGTTTCAAGAGGGCAAGATAAGCAAGCAGCCCCATTCTCTGTGCCTCTATGCGAACAGTGCCATGGGCAGATGAGGCTGAGCAACAGTTTTCCAGGCTAGCCCCTTCTGCCTGCCAGCTATCTGCAGACGTTCGCATTTCAAGAGCAGGGCTGCGAAAGGAGCCTAGCAGGTACACCATCTTTCCCAGGCTACGTTTGAAGTTTGAGGTGGCAAGACAAGCAAGGAGCCCCATTCTCTGTGCCTCTGTGCAAGCAGTGCCATGGGCAGATGAGCCTGAGCGACAGCTTTCCAGGCTAGCACGTTCTGGCTGCCAGCTATCTGCAGACGTTCGCACTTTCGGAGCAGGGCTGCGAAAGGAGCCTGGCTGGGACACCACCATTCCCAGGCTACGTTTGAAGTTTGAGGTGGCAAGACAAGCAAGCAGCCCGATTCTCTGTGCCTCTGTGCGAGCACTGCCATGGGCAGATGAGGCTGAGCAACAGCTTTCCAGGCTAGCCCCTTCTGGCTGCCAGCTATCTGCAGACGTTCGCACTTTCGGAGCAGGGCTGCGAAAGGAGCCTGGCTGGGACACCAACTTTCCCAGGCTACGTTTGAAGTTTGAGGTGGCAAGACAAGCAAGCAGCCCGAGTCTCTGTGCCTCTGTGCGAGCACTGCCATGGGCAGATGAGGCTGAGCAACAGCTTTCCAGGCTAGCCCCTTCTGGCTGCCAGCTATCTGCAGACTTTCGCACTTTCGGAGCAGGGCTGCGAAAGGAGCCTGGCTGGGACACCACCATTCCCAGGTTACGTTTGAAGTTTGAGGTGGCAAGACAAGCAAGCAGCCCCAGTCTCTGTGCCTCTGTGCGAGCACTGCCATGGGCAGATGAGGCTGAGCAACAGCTTTCCAGGCTAGCCCCTTCTGCCTGCCAGCTATCTGCAGACGTTCGCATTTCAAGAGCAGGGCTGCGAAAGCAGCCTAGCAGGTACACCATCTTTCCATGGCTACGTTTGAAGTTTGAGGTGGCAAGACAAGCAAGGAGCCTCATTCTCTGTGCCTCTGTGCGAGCAGTGCCATGGGCAGATGAGGCTGAGCAACAGCTTTCCAGGCTAGCCCCTTCTGGCTCCCAGCTATCTGCAGACGTTCGCACTTTCGGAGCAGGGCTGCGAAAGGAGCCTGGCTGGGACACCACCATTCTCAGGCTACGTTTGAAGTTTGAGGTGGCAAGACAAGCAAGCAGCCCCATTCTCTGTGCCTCTGTGCGAGCAGTGCCATGGGCAGATGAGGCTGAGCAACAGCTTTCCAGGCTAGCCCCTTCTGGCTGACAGCTATCTGCAGACGTTCACATTTCAAGAGCAGGGCTGTAAAAGGAGCCTGGCTGGGACACCACCATTCTCAGGCTACGTTTGAAGTTTGAGGTGGCAAGACAAGCAAGGAGCCCCATTCTCTGTGCCTCTGTGCAAGCAGTGCCATGGGCAGATGAGGCTGAGCAACAGCTTTCCAGGCTAGCACCTTCTGGCTGCCAGCTATCTGCAGACGTTCGCACTTTCGGAGCAGGGCTGCGAAAGGAGCCTGGCTGGGAAAACACCATTCCCAGCATACGTTTGAAGTTTGAGGTGGCAAGACAAGCAAGCAGCCCGATTCTCTGTGCCTCTGTGCGAGCACTGCCATGGGCAGATGAGGCTGAGCAACAGCTTTCCAGGCTAGCCCCTTCTGCCTGCCAGCTATCTGCAGACGTTCGCACTTTCGGAGCAGGGCTGTGATAGGAGCCTGGCAGGGATACCACCATTCCCAGCATGCGTTTGAAGTTTCAAGTGGCAAGATAAGCAAGCAGCCCCATTGTCTGTGCCTCTATGCGAACAGTGCCATGGGCAGATGAGGCTGAGCAACAGCTTTCCAGGCTAGCCCCTTCTGGCTGCCAGCTATCTGCAGACGTTCGCATTTCAAGAGCAGGGCTGCGAAAGGAGCCTAGCAGGTATACCATCTTTCGCAGGTTACTTTTGAAGTTTGAGGTGGCAAGACAAGCAAGGAGCCCCAGTCTCTGTGCCTCTGTGCGAGCACTGCCATGGGCAGATGAGGCTGAGCAACAGCTTTCCAGGCTAGCCCCTTCTGGTTGCCAGCTATCTGCAGACGTTCGCATTTCAAGAGCAGGGCTGTGAAAGGAGCCTTGCTGGGACACCAACTTTCCCAGGCTACGTTTGAAGTTTGAGGTGGCAAGACAAGCAAGCAGCCCCATTCTCTGTGCCTCTGTGCGAGCAGTGCCATGGGCAGATGAGGCTGAGCAACAGCTTTCCAGGCGAGCCCCTTCTGGCTGCCAGCTATCTGCAGACGTTCGCACTTTCGGAGCAGGGCTGCGAAAGGAGCCTGGCTGGGACACCAACTTTCCCAGGCTACGTTTGAAGTTTGAGGTGGCAAGACAAGCATGCAGCCCCAGTCTCTGTGCCTCTGTGCGAGCACTGCCATGGGCAGATGAGGCTGAGCAACAGCTTTCCAGGCTAGCCCCTTCTGCCTGCCAGCTATCTGCAGACGTTCGCATTTCAAGAGCAGGGCTGCGAAAGAAGCCTGGCTGGGACAGCAACTTTCCCACGCTACGTTTGAAGTTTGAGGTGGCAAGACAAGCAAGCAGCCCCAGTCTCTGTGCCTTTGTGCGAGCAGTGCCATGGGCAGATGAGGCTGAGCAACAGCTTTCCAGGCTAGCACCTTCTGGCTGCCAGCTATCTGCAGACGTTCGCACTTTCAGAGCAGGGCTGCGAAAGGAGCCTGGCTGGGACACCACCATTCCCAGGCTACGTTTGAAGTTTGAGGTGGCAAGACAAGCAAGCAGCCCCAGTCTTTGTGCCTCTGTGCGAGCACTGCCATGGGCAGATGAGGCTGAGCAACAGCTTTCCAGGCTAGCCCCTTCTGCCTGCCAGCTATCTGCAGACGTTCGCATTTCAAGAGCAGGGCTGCGAAAGCAGCCTAGCAGGTACACCATCTTTCCCAGGCTACGTTTGAAGTTTGAGGTGGCAAGATAAGCAAGCAGCCCCATTCTCTGTGCCTCTGTGCGAGCAGTGCCATGGGCAGATGAGGCTGAGCAACAGCTTTCCAGGCTAGCACCTTCTGGCTGCCAGCTATCTGCAGACGTTCGCACTTTCGGAGCAGGGCTGCGAAAGGAGCCTAGCAGGTACACCATCTTTCCCAGGCTACGTTTGAAGTTTGAGGTGGCAAGACAAGCAAGGAGCCCCATTCTCTGTGCCTCTGTGTGAGCATTGCCATGGGCAGATGAGGCTGAGCAACAGCTTTCCAGGCTAGCCCCTTCTGGCTGCCAGCTATCTGCAGACGTTCGCATTTCAAGAGTAGGGCTGCGAAAGCAGCCTAGCAGGTACACCATCTTTCCCAGGCTACGTTTGAAGTTTGAGGTGGCAAGACAAGCAAGGAGCCTCATTCTCTGTGCCTCTGTGCGAGCAGTGCCATGGGCAGATGAGGCTGAGCAACAGCTTTCCAGGCTAGCCCCTTCTGGTTGCCAGCTCTCTGCAGACGTTCGCATTTCAAGAGCAGGGCTGTGAAAGGAGCCTGGCTGGGACAGCAACTTTCCCACTCTACGTTTGAAGTTTGAGGTGGCAAGACAAGCAAGCAGCCCCAGTCTCTGTGCCTTTGTGCGAGCAGTGCCATGGGCAGATGAGGCTGAGCAACAGCTTTCCAGGCTAACACCTTCTGCCTGCCAGCTATCTGCAGACGTTCGCATTTCAAGAGCAGGGCTGCGAAAGGAGCCTGGCTGGGACACCAGCATTCCCAGGCTACTTTTGAAGTTTGAGGTTGCAAGACAAGCAAGCAGCCCCAGTCTTTGTGCCTCTGTGCGAGCACTGCCATGGGCAGATGAGGCTGAGCAACAGCTTTCCAGGCTAGCCCCTTCTGCCTGCCAGCTATCTGCAGATGTTCGCATTTCAAGAGCAGGGCTGCGAAAGGAGCCTAGCAGGTATACCATCTTTCCCAGGCTACATTTGATGTTTGAGGTGGCAAGACAAGCAAGGAGCCACAGTCTCTGTGCCTCTGTGCGAGCACTGCCATGGGCAGATGAGGCTGAGCAACAGCTTTCCAGGCTAGCCCCTTCTGGTTGCCAGCTATCTGCAGACGTTCGCATTTGAAGAGCAGGGCTGTGAAAGGAGCCTGGCTGGGACAGCAACTTTCCCAGGCTACGTTTGAAGTTTGAGGTGGCAAGACAAGCAAGCAGCCCCAGTCTCTGTGCCTCTGTGCGAGCACTGCCATGGGCAGATGAGGCTGAGCAACAGCTTTCCAGGCTAGCCCCTTCTGCCTGCCAGCTATCTGCAGACGTTCGCATTTCAAGAGCAGGGCTGCGAAAGGAGCCTAGCAGGTACACCATCTTTCCCAGGCTACGTTTGAAGTTTGAGGTGGCAAGACAAGCAAGCAGCCCGATTCTCTGTGCCTCTGTGCGAGCACTGCCATGGGCAGATGAGGCTGAGCAACAGCTTTCCAGGCTAGCCCCTTCTGGCTGCCAGCTATCTGCAGACGTTCGCATTTCAAGAGCAGGGCTGCGAAAGGAGCCTAGCAGGTACACCATCTTTCCCAGGCTACGTTTGAAGTTTGAGGTGGCAAGACAAGCAAGGAGCCCCATTCTCTGTGCCTCTGTGCGAGCACTGCCATGGGCAGATGAGGCTGAGCAACAGCTTTCCAGGCTAGCCCCTTCTGGCTGCCAGCTATCTGCAGACGTTCGCATTTCAAGAGCAGGGCTGCGAAAGCAGCCTAGCAGGTACACCATCTTTCCCAGGCTACGTTTGTAGTTTGAGGTGGCAAGACAAGCAAGGAGCCCCATTCTCTGTGCCTCTGTGCGACAACAGCCATGGGCAGATGAGGCTGAGCAACAGCTTTCCAGGCTAGCCCCTTCTGGCTGCCAGCTATCTGCAGACGTTCGCACTTTCGGAGCAGGGCTGTGATAGGAGCCTAGTAGGTACACCATCTTTCCCAGGATGCGTTTGAGGTTTCAAGTGGCAAGATAAGCAAGCAGCCCCATTCTCTGTGCCTCTGTGCGAGCACTGCCATGGGCAGATGAGGCTGAGCAACAGCTTTCCAGGCTAGCCCCTTCTGCCTGCCAGCTATCTGCAGACGTTCGCATTTCAAGAGCAGGGCTGCGAAAGGAGCCTAGCAGGTACACCATCTTTCCCAGGCTACGTTTGAAGTTTGAGGTGGCAAGACAAGCAAGGAGCCCCATTCTCAGTGCCTCTGTGCGAGCACTGCCATGGGCAGATGAGGCTGAGCAACAGCTTTCCAGGCTAGCCCCTTCTGGCTGCCAGCTATCTGCAGACGTTCGCATTTCAAGAGCAGGGCTGCGAAAGGAGCCTAGCAGGTACACCATCTTTCCCAGGCTACGTTTGAAGTTTGAGGTGGCAAGACAAGCAAGGAGCCCGATTCTCTGTGCCTCTGTGCGAGCAGTGCCATGGGCAGATGAGGCTGAGCAACAGCTTTCCAGGATAGCCCCTTCTGCCTGCCAGCTATCTGCAGACGTTCGCACTTTCGGAGCAGGGCTGTGACAGGAGCCTGGCTGGGACACCACCATTCCCAGCATGCGTTTGAAGTTTCAAGTGGCAAGATAAGCAAGCAGCGCCATTCTCTGTGCCTCTATGCGAACAGTGCCATGGGCATATGAGGCTGAGCAACAGCTTTCCAGGCTAGCACCTTCTGGCTGCCAGCTATCTGCAGACGTTCGCATTTCAAGAGCAGGGCTGTGAAAGGAGCCTAGCAGGTACACCATCTTTCCCAGGTTACGTTTGAAGTTTGAGGTGGCAAGACAAGCAAGCAGCCCCATTCTCTGTGCCTCTGTGCGAGCACTGCCATGGGCAGATGAGGCTGAGCAACAGCTTTCCAGGATAGCCCCTCTGCCTGCCAGCTATCTGCAGACGTTCGCACTTTCGGAGCAGGGCTGTGATAGGAGCCTGGCAGGGACACCACCATTCCCAGCATGCGTTTGAAGTTTCAAGTAGCAAGATAAGCAACCAGCCCCATTCTCTGTGCCTCTATGCGAACAGTGCCATGGGCAGATGAGGCTGAGCAACAGCTTTCCAGGCTAGCCCCTTCTGCCTGCCAGCTATCTGCAGACGTTCGCATTTCAAGAGTAGGGCTGCGAAAGGAGCCTGGCTGGGACACCAACTTTCCCACGCTACGTTTGAAGTTTGAGGTGGCAAGACAAGCAAGGAGCCCCATTCTCTGTGCCTCTGTGCGAGCAGTGCCATGGGCAGATGAGGCTGAGCAACAGCTTTCCAGGCTAGCACCTTCTGGCTGCCAGCTATCTGCAGACGTTCGCACTTTCGGAGCAGGGCTGCCAAAGGAGCCTGGCTGGGACACCACCATTCCCAGGCTACGTTTGAAGTTTGAGGTGGCAAGACAAGCAAGCAGCCCCATTCTCTGTGCCTCTGTGCGAGCACTGCCATGGGCACATGAGGCTGAGCAACAGCTTTCCAGGCTAGCCCCTTCTGCCTGCCAGCTATCTGCAGACGTTCGCACTTTCGGAGCAGGGCTGTGATAGGAGCCTGGCAGGGACACCACCATTCCCAGCATGCGTTTGAAGTTTCAAGTGGCAAGATAAGCAAGCAGCCCCATTCTCTGTGCCTCTATGCGAACAGTGCCATGGGCAGATGAGGCTGAGCAACAGCTTTCCAGGCTAGCCCCTTCTGGCTGCCAGCTATCTGCAGACGTTCGCATTTCAAGAGCAGGGCTGCGAAAGGAGCCTAGCAGGTATACCATCTTTCCCAGGCTACATTTGAAGTTTGAGGTGGCAAGACAAGCAAGGAGCCCCAGTCTCTGTGCCTCTGTGCGAGCACTGCCATGGGCAGATGAGGCTGAGCAACAGCTTTCCAGGCTAGCCCCTTCTGGTTGCCAGCTATCTGCAGACGTTCGCATTTCAAGAGCAGGGCTTTGAAAGGAGCCTTGCTGGGACAGCAACTTTCCCACGCTACGTTTGAAGTTTGAGGTGGCAAGACAAGCAAGCAGCCCCAGTCTCTGTGCCTCTGTGCGAGCAGTGCCATGGGCAGATGAGGCTGAGCAACAGCTTTCCAGGCTAGCACCTTCTGGCTGCCAGCTATCTGCAGACGTTCGCACTTTCAGAGCAGGGCTGCGAAGGGAGCCTGGCTGGGACACCACCATTCCCAGCATGCGTTTGAAGTTTGAGGTGGCAAGACAAGCAAGCAGCCCCATTCTCTGTGCCTCTGTGCGAGCACTGCCATGGGCAGATGAGGCTGAGCAACAGCTTTCCAGGCTAGCCCCTTCTGGCTGCCAGCTATCTGCAGACGTTCGCATTTCAAGAGCAGGGCTGCGAAAGGAGCCTAGCAGGTACACCATCTTTCCCAGGCTACGTTTGAAGTTTGAGGTGGCAAGACAAGCAAGCAGCCCCATTCTCTGTGCCTCTGTGCGAGCAGTGCCATGGGCAGATGAGGCTGAGCAACAGCTTTCCAGGCTAGCCCCTTCTGCCTGCCAGCTATCTGCAGACGTTCGCATTTCAAGAGCAGGGCTGCGAAAGCAGCCTAGCAGGTACACCATCTTTCCCAGGCTACGTTTGAAGTTTGAGGTGGCAAGACAAGCAAGGAGCCCCATTCTCTGTGCCTCTGTGCAAGCAGTGCCATGGGCAGATGAGGCTGAGCAACAGCTTTCCAGGCTAGCACCTTCTGGCTGCCAGCTATCTGCAGACGTTCGCACTTTCGGAGCAGGGCTGCGAAAGGAGCCTGGCTGGGACACCACCATTCCCAGGCTACGTTTGAAGTTTGAGGTGGCAAGACAAGCAAGCAGCCCGATTCTCTGTGCCTCTGTGCGAGCACTGCCATGGGCAGATGAGGCTGAGCAACAGCTTTCCAGGCTAGCACCTTCTGGCTGCCAGCTATCTGCAGACGTTCGCACTTTCGGAGCAGGGCTGCGAAAGGAGCCTAGCAGGTACACCATCTTTCCCAGGCTACGTTTGAAGTTTGAGGTGGCAAGATAAGCAAGGAGCCCCATTCTCTGTGCCTCTGTGTGAGCATTGCCATGGGCAGATGAGGCTGAGCAACAGCTTTCCAGGCTAGCCCCTTCTGGCTGCCAGCTATCTGCAGACGTTCGCATTTCAAGAGTAGGGCTGCGAAAGCAGCCTAGCAGGTACACCATCTTTCCCAGGCTACGTTTGAAGTTTGAGGTGGCAAGACAAGCAAGGAGCCTCATTCTCTGTGCCTCTGTGCGAGCAGTGCCATGGGCAGATGAGGCTGAGCAACAGCTTTCCAGGCTAGCCCCTTCTGGTTGCCAGCTCTCTGCAGACGTTCGCATTTCAAGAGCAGGGCTGTGAAAGGAGCCTGGCTGGGACAGCAACTTTCCCACTCTACGTTTGAAGTTTGAGGTGGCAAGACAAGCAAGCAGCCCCAGTCTCTGTGCCTTTGTGCGAGCAGTGCCATGGGCAGATGAGGCTGAGCAACAGCTTTCCAGGCTAACACCTTCTGCCTGCCAGCTATCTGCAGACGTTCGCATTTCAAGAGCAGGGCTGCGAAAGGAGCCTGGCTGGGACACCACCATTCCCAGGCTACTTTTGAAGTTTGAGGTGGCAAGACAAGCAAGCAGCCCCAGTCTTTGTGCCTCTGTGCGAGCACTGCCATGGGCAGATGAGGCTGAGCAACAGCTTTCCAGGCTAGCCCCTTCTGCCTGCCAGCTATCTGCAGATGTTCGCATTTCAAGAGCAGGGCTGCGAAAGGAGCCTAGCAGGTATACCATCTTTCCCAGGCTACATTTGATGTTTGAGGTGGCAAGACAAGCAAGGAGCCACAGTCTCTGTGCCTCTGTGCGAGCACTGCCATGGGCAGATGAGGCTGAGCAACAGCTTTCCAGGCTATCCCCTTCTGGTTGCCAGCTATCTGCAGACGTTCGCATTTGAAGAGCAGGGCTGTGAAAGGAGCCTGGCTGGGACAGCAACTTTCCCAGGCTACGTTTGAAGTTTGAGGTGGCAAGACAAGCAAGCAGCCCCAGTCTCTGTGCCTCTGTGCGAGCACTGCCATGGGCAGATGAGGCTGAGCAACAGCTTTCCAGGCTAGCCCCTTCTGCCTGCCAGCTATCTGCAGACGTTCGCATTTCAAGAGCAGGGCTGCGAAAGGAGCCTAGCAGGTACACCATCTTTCCCAGGCTACGTTTGAAGTTTGAGGTGGCAAGACAAGCAAGCAGCCCGATTCTCTGTGCCTCTGTGCGAGCACTGCCATGGGCAGATGAGGCTGAGCAACAGCTTTCCAGGCTAGCCCCTTCTGCCTGCCAGCTATCTGCAGACGTTCGCATTTCAAGAGCAGGGCTGCGAAAGGAGCCTAGCAGGTACACCATCTTTCCCAGGCTACGTTTGAAGTTTGAGGTGGCAAGACAAGCAAGGAGCCCCATTCTCTGTGCCTCTGTGCGAGCACTGCCATGGGCAGATGAGGCTGAGCAACAGCTTTCCAGGCTAGCCCCTTCTGGCTGCCAGCTATCTGCAGACGTTCGCATTTCAAGAGCAGGGCTGCGAAAGCAGCCTAGCAGGTACACCATCTTTCCCAGGCTACGTTTGTAGTTTGAGGTGGCAAGACAAGCAAGGAGCCCCATTCTCTGTGCCTCTGTGCGAGCACTGCCATGGGCAGATGAGGCTGAGCAACAGCTTTCCAGGCTAGCCCCTTCTGGCTGCCAGCTATCTGCAGACGTTCGCACTTTCGGAGCAGGGCTGTGATAGGAGCCTAGTAGGTACACCATCTTTCCCAGGATGCGTTTGAGGTTTCAAGTGGCAAGATAAGCAAGCAGCCCCACTCTCTGTGCCTCTGTGCGAGCACTGCCATGGGCAGATGAGGCTGAGCAACAGCTTTCCAGGCTAGCCCCTTCTGCCTGCCAGCTATCTGCAGACGTTCGCATTTCAAGAGCAGGGCTGCGAAAGGAGCCTAGCAGGTACACCATCTTTCCCAGGCTACGTTTGAAGTTTGAGGTGGCAAGACAAGCAAGGAGCCCCATTCTCAGTGCCTCTGTGCGAGCACTGCCATGGGCAGATGAGGCTGAGCAACAGCTTTCCAGGCTAGCCCCTTCTGGCTGCCAGCTATCTGCAGACGTTCGCATTTCAAGAGCAGGGCTGCGAAAGGAGCCTAGCAGGTACACCATCTTTCCCAGGCTACGTTTGAAGTTTGAGGTGGCAAGACAAGCAAGGAGCCCCATTCTCTGTGCATCTGTGCGAGCAGTGCCATGGGCAGATGAGGCTGAGCAACAGCTTTCCAGGATAGCCCCTTCTGCCTGCCAGCTATCTGCAGACGTTCGCACTTTCGGAGCAGGGCTGTGACAGGAGCCTGGCTGGGACACCACCATTCCCAGCATGCGTTTGAAGTTTCAAGTGGCAAGATAAGCAAGCAGCGCCATTCTCTGTGCCTCTATGCGAACAGTGCCATGGGCATATGAGGCTGAGCAACAGCTTTCCAGGCTAGCACCTTCTGGCTGCCAGCTATCTGCAGACGTTCGCATTTCAAGAGCAGGGCTGCGAAAGGAGCCTAGCAGGTACACCATCTTTCCCAGGTTACGTTTGAAGTTTGAGGTGGCAAGACAAGCAAGCAGCCCCATTCTCTGTGCCTCTGTGCGAGCACTGCCATGGGCAGATGAGGCTGAGCAACAGCTTTCCAGGATAGCCCCTCTGCCTGCCAGCTATCTGCAGACGTTCGCACTTTCGGAGCAGGGCTGTGATAGGAGCCTGGCAGGGACACCACCATTCCCAGCATGCGTTTGAAGTTTCAAGTAGCAAGATAAGCAACCAGCCCCATTCTCTGTGCCTCTATGCGAACAGTGCCATGGGCAGATGAGGCTGAGCAACAGCTTTCCAGGCTAGCCCCTTCTGCCTGCCAGCTATCTGCAGACGTTCGCATTTCAAGAGTAGGGCTGCGAAAGGAGCCTGGCTGGGACACCAACTTTCCCACGCTACGTTTGAAGTTTGAGGTGGCAAGACAAGCAAGGAGCCCCATTCTCTGTGCCTCTGTGCGAGCAGTGCCATGGGCAGATGAGGCTGAGCAACAGCTTTCCAGGCTAGCACCTTCTGGCTGCCAGCTATCTGCAGACGTTCGCACTTTCGGAGCAGGGCTGCCAAAGGAGCCTGGCTGGGACACCACCATTCCCAGGCTACGTTTGAAGTTTGAGGTGGCAAGACAAGCAAGCAGCCCCATTCTCTGTGCCTCTGTGCGAGCACTGCCATGGGCACATGAGGCTGAGCAACAGCTTTCCAGGCTAGCCCCTTCTGCCTGCCAGCTATCTGCAGACGTTCGCACTTTCGGAGCAGGGCTGTGATAGGAGCCTGGCAGGGACACCACCATTCCCAGCATGCGTTTGAAGTTTCAAGTGGCAAGATAAGCAAGCAGCCCCATTCTCTGTGCCTCTATGCGAACAGTGCCATGGGCAGATGAGGCTGAGCAACAGCTTTCCAGGCTAGCCCCTTCTGGCTGCCAGCTATCTGCAGACGTTCGCACTTCAAGAGCAGGGCTGCGAAAGGAGCCTAGCAGGTATACCATCTTTCCCAGGCTACATTTGAAGTTTGAGGTGGCAAGACAAGCAAGGAGCCCCAGTCTCTGTGCCTCTGTGCGAGCACTGCCATGGGCAGATGAGGCTGAGCAACAGCTTTCCAGGCTAGCCCCTTCTGGTTGCCAGCTATCTGCAGACGTTCGCATTTCAAGAGCAGGGCTTTGAAAGGAGCCTTGCTGGGACAGCAACTTTCCCACGCTACGTTTGAAGTTTGAGGTGGCAAGACAAGCAAGCAGCCCCAGTCTCTGTGCCTCTGTGCGAGCAGTGCCATGGGCAGATGAGGCTGAGCAACAGCTTTCCAGGCTAGCACCTTCTGGCTGCCAGCTATCTGCAGACGTTCGCACTTTCAGAGCAGGGCTGCGAAGGGAGCCTGGCTGGGACACCACCATTCCCAGCATGCGTTTGAAGTTTGAGGTGGCAAGACAAGCAAGCAGCCCCAGTCTTTGTGCCTCTGTGCGAGCACTGCCATGGGCAGATAAGGCTGAGCAACAGCTTTCCAGGCTAGCCCCTTCTGGCTGCCAGCTATCTGCAGACGTTCGCATTTCAAGAGCAGGGCTGCGAAAGGAGCCTAGCAGGTACACCATCTTTCCCAGGCTACGTTTGAAGTTTGAGGTGGCAAGACAAGCAAGCAGCCCCATTCTCTGTGCCTCTGTGCGAGCAGTGCCATGGGCAGATGAGGCTGAGCAACAGCTTTCCAGGCTAGCCCCTTCTGCCTGCCAGCTATCTGCAGACGTTCGCATTTCAAGAGCAGGGCTGCGAAAGCAGCCTAGCAGGTACACCATCTTTCCCAGGCTACGTTTGAAGTTTGAGGTGGCAAGACAAGCAAGGAGCCCCATTCTCTGTGCCTCTGTGCAAGCAGTGCCATGGGCAGATGAGGCTGAGCAACAGCTTTCCAGGCTAGCACCTTCTGGCTGCCAGCTATCTGCAGACGTTCGCACTTTCGGAGCAGGGCTGCGAAAGGAGCCTGGCTGGGACACCACCATTCCCAGGCTACGTTTGAAGTTTGAGGTGGCAAGACAAGCAAGCAGCCCGATTCTCTGTGCCTCTGTGCGAGCACTGCCATGGGCAGATGAGGCTGAGCAACAGCTTTCCAGGCTAGCCCCTTCTGGTTGCCAGATATCTGCAGACGTTCGCATTTCAAGAGCAGGGCTGTGAAAGGAGCCTGGCTGGGACAGCAACTTTCCCAGGCTACGTTTGAAGTTTGAGGTGGCAAGACAAGCAAGCAGCCCCAGTCTCTGTGCCTCTGTGCGAGCAGTGCCATGGGCAGATGAGGCTGAGCAACAGCTTTCCAGGCTAGCACCTTCTGGCTGCCAGCTATCTGCAGACGTTCGCACTTTCGGAGCAGGGCTGCGAAAGGAGCCTGGCTGGGACACCACCATTCCCAGGCTACGTTTGAAGTTTGAGGTGGCAAGACAAGCAAGCAGCCCCAGTCTTTGTGCCTCTGTGCGAGCACTGCCATGGGCAGATGAGGCTGAGCAACAGCTTTCCAGGCTAGCCCCTTCTGCCTGCCAGCTATCTGCAGACGTTCGCATTTCAAGAGCGGGACTGCGAAAGGAGCCTAGCAGGTACACCATCTTTCCCAGGCTACGTTTGAAGTTTGAGGTGGCAAGACAAGCAAGGAGCCCCAGTCTCTGTGCCTCTGTGCGAGCAGTGCCATGGGCAGATGAGGCTGAGCAACAGCTTTCCAGGCTAGCCCCTTCTGCCTGCCAGCTATCTGCAGACGTTCGCACTTTCGGAGCAGGGCTGTGATAGGAGCCTGGCAGGGACACCACCATTCCCAGCATGCGTTTGAGGTTTCAAGTGGCAAGATAAGCAAGCAGCCCCATTCTCTGTGCCTCTATGCGAACAGTGCCATGGGCAGATGAGGCTGAGCAACAGCTTTCCAGGCTAGCCCCTTCTGCCTGCCAGCTATCTGCAGACGTTCGCATTTCAAGAGCAGGGCTGCGAAAGGAGCCTAGCAGGTACACCATCTTTCCCAGTCTACGTTTGAAGTTTGAGGTGGCAAGACAAGCAAGGAGCCCCATTCTCTGTGCCTCTGTGCGAGCAGTGCCATGGGCAGATGAGGCTGAGCAACAGCTTTCCAGGCTAGCACCTTCTGGCTGCCAGCTATCTGCAGACGTTCGCACTTTCGGAGCATGGCTGTGAAAGGAGCCTGGCTGGGACACCACCATTCCCAGGCTACGTTTGAAGTTTGAGGTGGCAAGACAAGCAAGCAGCCCGATTCTCTGTGCCTCTGTGCGAGCACTGCCATGGGCAGATGAGGCTGAGCAACAGCTTTACAGGCTAGCCCCTTCTGCCTGCCAGCTATCTGCAGACGTTCGCACTTTCGGAGCAGGGATGTGATAGGAGCCTGGCAGGGACACCACCATTCCCAGCATGCGTTTGAAGTTTCAAGTGGCAAGATAAGCAAGCAGCCCCATTCTCTATGCCTCTATGCGAACAGTGCCATGGGCAGATGAGGCTGAGCAACAGCTTTCCAGGCTAGCCCCTTCTGGCTGCCAGCTATCTGCAGACGTTCGCATTTCAAGAGCAGGGCTGCGAAAGGAGCCTAGCAGGTACACCATCTTTCCCAGGCTACGTTTGAAGTTTGAGGTGGCAAGACAAGCAAGGAGCCTCATTCTCTGTGCCTCTGTGCGAGCAGTGCCATGGGCAGATGAGGCTGAGCAACAGCTTTCCAGGCTAGCACCTTCTGGCTGCCAGCTATCTGCAGACGTTCGCACTTTCGGAGCAGGGCTGCGAAAGGAGCCTGGCTGGGACACCAACTTTCCCAGGCTACGTTTGAAGTTTGAGGTGGCAAGACAAGCAAGCAGCCCCATTCTCTGTGCCTCTGTGCGAGCACTGCCATGGGCAGATGAGGCTGAGCAGCAGCTTTCCAGGCTAGCACCTTCTGGCTGCCAGCTATCTGCAGACGTTCGCACTTTCGGAGCAGGGCTGTGACAGGAGCCTGGCAGGGACACCACCATTCCCAGCATGCGTTTGAAGTTTCAAGTGGCAAGATAAGCAAGCAGCGCCATTCTCTGTGCCTCTATGCGAACAGTGCCATGGGCATATGAGGCTGAGCAACAGCTTTCCAGGCTAGCAGCTTCTGGCTGCCAGCTATCTGCAGACGTTCGCATTTCAAGAGCAGGGCTGCGAAAGGAGCCTAGCAGGTACACCATCTTTCCCAGGCTACGTTTGAAGTTTGAGGTGGCAAGACAAGCAAGCAGCCCCATTGTCTGTGCCTCTGTGCGAGCACTGCCATGGGCAGATGAGGCTGAGCAACAGCTTTCCAGGATAGCCCCTCTGCCTGCCAGCTATCTGCAGACGTTCGCACTTTCGGAGCAGGGCTGTGATAGGAGCCTGGCAGGGACACCACCATTCCCAGCATGCGTTTGAAGTTTCAAGTAGCAAGATAAGCAAGCAGCCCCATTCTCTGTGCCTCTATGCGAACAGTGCCATGGGCAGATGAGGCTGAGCAACAGCTTTCCAGGCTAGCCCCTTCTGCCTGCCAGCTATCTGCAGACGTTCGCATTTCAAGAGTAGGGCTGCGAAAGGAGCCTGGCTGGGACACCAACTTTCCCACGCTACGTTTGAAGTTTGAGGTGGCAAGACAAGCAAGGAGCCCCATTCTCTGTGCCTCTGTGCGAGCAGTGCCATGGGCAGATGAGGCTGAGCAACAGCTTTCCAGGCTAGCACCTTCTGGCTGCCAGCTATCTGCAGACGTTCGCACTTTTGGAGCAGGGCTGCGAAAGGAGCCTGGCTGGGACACCACCATTCCCAGGCTACGTTTGAAGTTTGAGGTGGCAAGACAAGCAAGCAGCCCGATTCTCTGTGCCTCTGTGCGAGCACTGCCATGGGCACATGAGGCTGAGCAACAGCTTTCCAGACTAGCCCCTTCTGGCTGCCAGCTATCTGCAGATGTTCGCACTTTCGGAGCAGGGCTGTGATAGGAGCCTGGCAGGGACACCACCATTCCCAGCATGCGTTTGAAGTTTCAAGTGGCAAGATAAGCAAGCAGCCCCATTCTCTGTGCCTCTATGCGAACAGTGCCATGGGCAGATGAGGCTGAGCAACAGCTTTCCAGGCTAGCCCCTTCTGCCTGCCAGCTATCTGCAGACGTTCGCATTTCAAGAGCAGGGCTGCGAAAGGAGCCTAGCAGGTATACCATCTTTCCCAGGCTACATTTGAAGTTTGAGGTGGCAAGACAAGCAAGGAGCCCCAGTCTCTGTGCCTCTATGCGAACAGTGCCATGGGCAGATGAGGCTGAGCAACAGCTTTCCAGGCTAGCCCCTTCTGGTTGCCAGCTATCTGCAGACGTTCGCATTTCAAGAGCAGGGCTGTGAAAGGAGCCTGGCTGGGACAACAACTTTCCCAGGCTACGTTTGAAGTTTGAGGTGGCAAGACAAGCAAGCAGCCCCAGTCTCTGTGCCTCTGTGCGAGCAGTGCCATGGGCAGATGAGGCTGAGCAACAGCTTTCCAGGCTAGCCCCTTCTGGCTGCCAGCTATCTGCAGACGTTCGCACTTTCGGAGCAGGGCTGCGAAAGGAGCCTGGCTGGGACACCACCATTCCCAGGCTACGTTTGAAGTTTGAGGTGGCAAGACAAGCAAGCAGCCCCAGTCTTTGTGCCTCTGTGCGAGCACTGCCATGGGCAGATGAGGCTGAGCAACAGCTTTCCAGGCTAGCCCCTTCTGCCTGCCAGCTATCTGCAGACGTTCGCATTTCAAGAGCAGGGCTGCGAAAGGAGCCTAGCAGGTACACCATCTTTCCCAGGCTACGTTTGAAGTTTGAGGTGGCAAGACAAGCAAGGAGCCCCATTCTCTGTGCCTCTGTGCGAGCAGTGCCATGGGCAGATGAGGCTGAGCAACAGCTTTCCAGGCTAGCCCCTTCTGGCTGCCAGCTATCTGCAGACGTTCGCATTTCAAGAGCAGGGCTGCGAAAGCAGCCTAGCAGGTACACCATCTTTCCCAGGCTACGTTTGAAGTTTGAGGTGGCAAGACAAGCAAGCAGCCCCAGTCTTTGTGCCTCTGTGCGAGCACTGCCATGGGCAGATGAGGCTGAGCAACAGCTTTCCAGGATAGCCCCTTCTGGCTGCCAGGTATCTGCAGACGTTCGCATTTCAAGAGCAGGGCTGAGAAAGGAGCCTAGCAGGTACACCATCTTTCCCAGGCTACGTTTGAAGTTTGAGGTGGCAAGACAAGCAAGGAGCCCCATTCTCTGTGCCTCTGTGCGAGCAGTGCCATGGGCAGATGAGGCTGAGCAACAGCTTTCCAGGCTAGCACCTTCTGGCTGCCAGCTATCTGCAGACGTTCGCACTTTCGGAGCAGGGCTGCGAAAGGAGCCTGGCTGGGACACCACCATTCCCAGGCTACGTTTGAAGTTTGAGGTGGCAAGACAAGCAAGCAGCCCCAGTCTCTGTGCCTCTGTGCGAGCACTGCCATGGGCAGATGAGGCTGAGCAACAGCTTTCCAGGATAGCCCCTTCTGCCTGCCAGCTATCTGCAGACGTTCGCACTTTCGGAGCAGGGCTGTGATAGGAGCCTGGCAGGGACACCACCATTCCCAGCATGCGTTTGAAGTTTCAAGTGGCCAGATAAGCAAGCAGCCCCATTCTCTGTGCCTCTATGCGAACAGTGCCATGGGCAGATGAGGCTGAGCAACAACTTTCCAGGCTAGCCCCTTCTGGCTGCCGGCTATCTGCAGACGTTCGCATTTCAAGAGCAGGGCTGCGAAAGGAGCCTAGCAGGTACACCATCTTTCCCAGGCTATGTTTGAAGTTTGAGGTGGCAAGACAAGCAAGGAGCCCCATTCTCTGTGCCTCTGTCTGAGCAGTGCCATGGGCAGATGAGGCTGAGCAACAGCTTTCCAGGATAGCACCTTCTGGCTGCCAGCTATCTGCAGACGTTCGCACTTTCGGAGCAGGGCTGCGAAAGGAGCCTGGCTGGGACACCAACTTTCCCAGGCTACGTTTGAAGTTTGAGGTGGCAAGACAAGCAAGCAGCCCCATTCTCTGTGCCTCTGTGCGAGCACTGCCATGGGCAGATGAGGCTGAGCAGCAGCTTTCCAGGCTAGCACCTTCTGGCTGCCAGCTATCTGCAGACGTTCGCACTTTCGGAGCAGGGCTGTGACAGGAGCCTGGCAGGGACACCACCATTCCCAGCATGCGTTTGAAGTTTCAAGTGGCAAGATAAGCAAGCAGCGCCATTCTCTGTGCCTCTATGCGAACAGTGCCATGGGCAGATGAGGCTGAGCAACAGCTTTCCAGGCTAGCACCTTCTGGCTGCCAGCTATCTGCAGACGTTCGCATTTCAAGAGCAGGGCTGCGAAAGGAGCCTAGCAGGTACACCATCTTTCCCAGGCTACGTTTGAAGTTTGAGGTGGCAAGACAAGCAAGCAGCCCCATTGTCTGTGCCTCTGTGCGAGCACTGCCATGGGCAGATGAGGCTGAGCAACAGCTTTCCAGGATAGCCCCTCTGCCTGCCAGCTATCTGCAGACGTTCGCACTTTCGGAGCAGGGCTGTGATAGGAGCCTGGCAGGGACACCACCATTCCCAGCATGCGTTTGAAGTTTCAAGTAGCAAGATAAGCAAGCAGCCCCATTCTCTGTGCCTCTATGCGAACAGTGCCATGGGCAGATGAGGCTGAGCAACAGCTTTCCAGGCTAGCCCCTTCTGCCTGCCAGCTATCTGCAGACGTTCGCATTTCAAGAGTAGGGCTGCGAAAGGAGCCTGGCTGGGACACCAAGTTTCCCACGCTACGTTTGAAGTTTGAGGTGGCAAGACAAGCAAGGAGCCCCATTCTCTGTGCCTCTGTGCGAGCAGTGCCATGGGCAGATGAGGCTGAGCAACAGCTTTCCAGGCTAGCACCTTCTGGCTGCCAGCTATCTGCAGACGTTCGCACTTTCGGAGCAGGGCTGCGAAAGGAGCCTGGCTGGGACACCACCATTCCCAGGCTACGTTTGAAGTTTGAGGTGGCAAGACAAGCAAGCAGCCCGATTCTCTGTGCCTCTGTGCGAGCACTGCCATGGGCACATGAGGCTGAGCAACAGCTTTCCAGACTAGCCCCTTCTGGCTGCCAGCTATCTGCAGATGTTCGCACTTTCGGAGCAGGGCTGTGATAGGAGCCTGGCAGGGACACCACCATTCCCAGCATGCGTTTGAAGTTTCAAGTGGCAAGATAAGCAAGCAGCCCCATTCTCTGTGCCTCTATGCGAACAGTGCCATGGGCAGATGAGGCTGAGCAACAGCTTTCCAGGCTAGCCCCTTCTGGTTGCCAGCTATCTGCAGACGTTCGCATTTCAAGAGCAGGGCTGCGAAAGGAGCCTAGCAGGTATACCATCTTTCCCAGGCTACATTTGAAGTTTGAGGTGGCAAGACAAGCAAGGAGCCCCAGTCTCTGTGCCTCTATGCGAACAGTGCCATGGGCAGATGAGGCTGAGCAACAGCTTTCCAGGCTAGCCCCTTCTGGTTGCCAGCTATCTGCAGACGTTCGCATTTCAAGAGCAGGGCTGTGAAAGGAGCCTGGCTGGGACAACAACTTTCCCAGGCTACGTTTGAAGTTTGAGGTGGCAAGACAAGCAAGCAGCCCCAGTCTTTGTGCCTCTGTGCGAGCACTGCCATGGGCAGATGAGGCTGAGCAACAGCTTTCCAGGCTAGCCCCTTCTGCCTGCCAGCTATCTGCAGACGTTCGCATTTCAAGAGCAGGGCTGCGAAAGGAGCCTAGCAGGTACACCATCTTTCCCAGGCTACGTTTGAAGTTTGAGGTGGCAAGACAAGCAAGGAGCCCCATTCTCTGTGCCTCTGTGCGAGCAGTGCCATGGGCAGATGAGGCTGAGCAACAGCTTTCCAGGCTAGCCCCTTCTGCCTGCCAGCTATCTGCAGACGTTCGCATTTCAAGAGCAGGGCTGCGAAAGCAGCCTAGCAGGTACACCATCTTTCCCAGGCTACGTTTGAAGTTTGAGGTGGCAAGACAAGCAAGCAGCCCCAGTCTTTGTGCCTCTGTGCGAGCACTGCCATGGGCAGATGAGGCTGAGCAACAGCTTTCCAGGATAGCCCCTTCTGGCTGCCAGGTATCTGCAGACGTTCGCATTTCAAGAGCAGGGCTGAGAAAGGAGCCTAGCAGGTACACCATCATTCCCAGGCTACGTTTGAAGTTTGAGGTGGCAAGACAAGCAAGGAGCCCCATTCTCTGTGCCTCTGTGCGAGCAGTGCCAGGGGCAGATGAGGCTGAGCAACAGCTTTCCAGGCTAGCACCTTCTGGCTGCCAGCTATCTGCAGACGTTCGCACTTTCGGAGCAGGGCTGCGAAAGGAGCCTGGCTGGGACACCACCATTCCCAGGCTACGTTTGAAGTTTGAGGTGGCAAGACAAGCAAGCAGCCCCAGTCTCTGTGCCTCTGTGCGAGCACTGCCATGGGCAGATGAGGCTGAGCAACAGCTTTCCAGGATAGCCCCTTCTGCCTGCCAGCTATCTGCAGACGTTCGCACTTTCGGAGCAGGGCTGTGATAGGAGCCTGGCAGGGACACCACCATTCCCAGCATGCGTTTGAAGTTTCAAGTGGCCAGATAAGCAAGCAGCCCCATTCTCTGTGCCTCTATGCGAACAGTGCCATGGGCAGATGAGGCTGAGCAACAACTTTCCAGGCTAGCCCCTTCTGGCTGCCGGCTATCTGCAGACGTTCGCATTTCAAGAGCAGGGCTGCGAAAGGAGCCTAGCAGGTACACCATCTTTCCCAGGCTATGTTTGAAGTTTGAGGTGGCAAGACAAGCAAGGAGCCCCATTCTCTGTGCCTCTGTCTGAGCAGTGCCATGGGCAGATGAGGCTGAGCAACAGCTTTCCAGGATAGCACCTTCTGGCTGCCAGCTATCTGCAGACGTTCGCATTTCAAGAGCAGGGCTGCGAAAGGAGCCTGGCTGGGACACCAACTTTCCCAGGCTACGTTTGAAGTTTGAGGTGGCAAGACAAGCAAGCAGCCCCATTCTCTGTGCCTCTGTGCGAGCACTGCCATGGGCAGATGAGGCTGAGCAACAGCTTTCCAGGCTAGCCCCTTCTGGCTGCCAGCTATCTGCAGACGTTCGCACTTTCGGAGCAGGGCTGTGACAGGAGCCTGGCAGGGACACCACCATTCCCAGCATGCGTTTGAAGTTTCAAGTGGCAAGATAATCAAGCAGCGCCATTCTCTGTGCCTCTATGCGAACAGTGCCATGGGCAGATGAGGCTGAGCAACAGCTTTCCAGGCTAGCCCCTTCTGGCTGCCAGCTATCTGCAGACGTTCGCATTTCAAGAGCAGGGCTGCGAAAGGAGCCTAGCAGGTACACCATCTTTCCCAGGCTACGTTTGAAGTTTGAGGTGGCAAGACAAGCAAGCAGCCCCAGTCTCTGTGCCTCTGTGCGAGCACTGCCATGGGCAGATGAGGCTGAGCAACAGCTTTCCAGGATAGCCCCCTCTACCTGCCAGCTATCTGCAGACGTTCGCACTTTCGGAGCAGGGCTGTGATAGGAGCCTGGCAGGGACACCACCATTCCCAGCATGCGTTTGAAGTTTCAAGTGGCCAGATAAGCAAGCAGCCCCATTGTCTGTGCCTCTATGCGAACAGTGCCATGGGCAGATGAGGCTGAGCAACAGCTTTCCAGGCTAGCCCCTTCTGGTTGCCAGCTATCTGCAGACGTTCGCATTTCAAGAGCAGGGCTGCGAAAGGAGCCTGGCTGGGACACCAACTTTCCCAGGCTACGTTTGAAGTTTGAGGTGGCAAGACAAGCAAGCAGCCCCATTCTCTATGCCTCTGTGCGAGCAGTGCCATGGGCAGATGAGGCTGAGCAACAGCTTTCCAGGCTAGCACCTTCTGGCTGCCAGCTATCTGGAGACGTTCGCACATTCGGAGCAGGGCTGCGAAAGGAGCCTGGCTGGGACACCACCATTCCCAGGCTACGTTTGAAGTTTGAGGTGGCAAGACAAGCAAGCAGCCCCAGTCTCTGTGCCTCTGTGCGAGCACTGCCATGGGCAGATGAGGCTGAGCAACAGCTTTCCAGGCTAGCCCCTTCTGCCTGCCAGCTATCTGCAGACGTTCGCATTTCAAGAGCAGGGCTGCGAAAGGAGCCTAGCAGGTACACCATCTTTCCCAGGCTACGTTTGAAGTTTGAGGTGGCAAGACAAGCAAGGAGCCCCATTCTCTGTGCCTCTGTGCGAGCAGTGCCATGGGCAGATGAGGCTGAGCAACAGCTTTCCAGGCTAGCCCCTTCTGCCTGCCAGCTATCTGCAGACGTTCGCATTTCAAGAGCAGGGCTGCGAAAGCAGCCTAGCAGGTACACCATCTTTCCCAGGCTACGTTTGAAGTTTGAGGTGGCAAGACAAGCAAGCAGCCCCAGTCTTTGTGCCTCTGTGCGAGCACTGCCATGGGCAGATGAGGCTGAGCAACAGCTTTCCAGGATAGCCCCTTCTGACTGCCAGGTATCTGCAGACGTTCGCATTTCAAGAGCAGGGCTGAGAAAGGAGCCTAGCAGGTACACCATCATTCCCAGGCTACGTTTGAAGTTTGAGGTGGCAAGACAAGCAAGGAGCCCCATTCTCTGTGCCTCTGTGCGAGCAGTGCCAGGGGCAGATGAGGCTGAGCAACAGCTTTCCAGGCTAGCACCTTCTGGCTGCCAGCTATCTGCAGACGTTCGCACTTTCGGAGCAGGGCTGCGAAAGGAGCCTGGCTGGGACACCACCATTCCCAGGCTACGTTTGAAGTTTGAGGTGGCAAGACAAGCAAGCAGCCCCAGTCTCTGTGCCTCTGTGCGAGCACTGCCATGGGCAGATGAGGCTGAGCAACAGCTTTCCAGGATAGCCCCTTCTGCCTGCCAGCTATCTGCAGACGTTCGCACTTTCGGAGCAGGGCTGTGATAGGAGCCTGGCAGGGACACCACCATTCCCAGCATGTGTTTGAAGTTTCAAGTGGCCAGATAAGCAAGCAGCCCCATTCTCTGTGCCTCTATGCGAACAGTGCCATGGGCAGATGAGGCTGAGCAACAACTTTCCAGGCTAGCCCCTTCTGGCTGCCGGCTATCTGCAGACGTTCGCATTTCAAGAGCAGGGCTGCGAAAGGAGCCTAGCAGGTACACCATCTTTCCCAGGCTATGTTTGAAGTTTGAGGTGGCAAGACAAGCAAGGAGCCCCATTCTCTGTGCCTCTGTCTGAGCAGTGCCATGGGCAGATGAGGCTGAGCAACAGCTTTCCAGGATAGCACCTTCTGGCTGCCAGCTATCTGCAGACGTTCCCACTTTCGGAGCAGGGCTGCGAAAGGAGCCTGGCTGGGACACCAACTTTCCCAGGCTACGTTTGAAGTTTGAGGTGGCAAGACAAGCAAGCAGCCCCATTCTCTGTGCCTCTGTGCGAGCACTGCCATGGGCAGATGAGGCTGAGCAACAGCTTTCCAGGCTAGCCCCTTCTGGCTGCCAGCTATCTGCAGACGTTCGCACTTTCGGAGCAGGGCTGTGACAGGAGCCTGGCAGGGACACCACCATTCCCAGCATGCGTTTGAAGTTTCAAGTGGCAAGATAATCAAGCAGCGCCATTCTCTGTGCCTCTATGCGAACAGTGCCATGGGCAGATGAGGCTGAGCAACAGCTTTCCAGGCTAGCCCCTTCTGGCTGCCAGCTATCTGCAGACGTTCGCATTTCAAGAGCAGGGCTGCGAAAGGAGCCTAGCAGGTACACCATCTTTCCCAGGCTACGTTTGAAGTTTGAGGTGGCAAGACAAGCAAGCAGCCCCAGTCTCTGTGCCTCTGTGCGAGCACTGCCATGGGCAGATGAGGCTGAGCAACAGCTTTCCAGGATAGCCCCCTCTACCTGCCAGCTATCTGCAGACGTTCGCACTTTCGGAGCAGGGCTGTGATAGGAGCCTGGCAGGGACACCACCATTCCCAGCATGCGTTTGAAGTTTCAAGTGGCCAGATAAGCAAGCAGCCCCATTGTCTGTGCCTCTATGCGAACAGTGCCATGGGCAGATGAGGCTGAGCAACAGCTTTCCAGGCTAGCCCCTTCTGGCTGCCAGCTATCTGCAGACGTTCGCATTTCAAGAGCAGGGCTGCGAAAGGAGCCTGGCTGGGACACCAACTTTCCCAGGCTACGTTTGAAGTTTGAGGTGGCAAGACAAGCAAGCAGCCCCATTCTCTATGCCTCTGTGCGAGCAGTGCCATGGGCAGATGAGGCTGAGCAACAGCTTTCCAGGCTAGCACCTTCTGGCTGCCAGCTATCTGGAGACGTTCGCACATTCGGAGCAGGGCTGCGAAAGGAGCCTGGCTGGGACACCACCATTCCCAGGCTACGTTTGAAGTTTGAGGTGGCAAGACAAGCAAGCAGCCCCAGTCTCTGTGCCTCTGTGCGAGCACTGCCATGGGCAGATGAGGCTGAGCAACAGCTTTCCAGGCTAGCCCCTTCTGCCTGCCAGCTATCTGCAGACGTTCGCATTTCAAGAGCAGGGCTGCGAAAGGAGCCTAGCAGGTACACCATCTTTCCCAGGCTACGTTTGAAGTTTGAGGTGGCAAGACAAGCAAGGAGCCCCATTCTCTGTGCCTCTGTGCGAGCAGTGCCATGGGCAGATGAGGCTGAGCAACAGCTTTCCAGGCTAGCCCCTTCTGGCTGCCAGCTATCTGCAGACGTTCGCATTTCAAGAGCAGGGCTGCGAAAGCAGCCTAGCAGGTACACCATCTTTCCCAGGCTACGTTTGAAGTTTGAGGTGGCAAGACAAGCAAGGAGCCCCATTCTCTGTGCCTCTGTGCGAGCACTGCCATGGGCAGATGAGGCTGAGCAACAGCTTTCCAGGCTAGCCCCTTCTGGCTGCCAGCTATCTGCAGACGTTCGCACTTTCGGAGCAGGGCTGCGAAAGGAGCCTGGCTGGGACACCACCATTCCCAGGATGCGTTTGAGGTTTCAAGTGGCAAGATAAGCAAGCAGCCCCATTCTCTGTGCCTCTATGCGAACAGTGCCATGGGCAGATGAGGCTGAGCAACAGCTTCCCAGGCTAGCCCCTTCTGGTTGCCAGCTATCTGCAGACGTTCGCATTTCAAGAGCAGGGCTGCAAAAGGAGCCTAGCAGGTACACCATCTTTCCCAGGCTACGTTTGAAGTTTGAGGTGGCAAGACAAGCAAGGAGCCCCATTCTCTGTGCCTCTGTGCGAGCACTGCCATGGGCAGATGAGGCTGAGCAACAGCTTTCCAGGCTAGCACCTTCTGGCTGCCAGCTATCTGCAGACGTTCGCACTTTCGGAGCAGGGCTGCGAAAGGAGCCTGACTGGGACACCACCATTCCCAGGCTACGTTTGAAGTTTGAGGTGGCAAGACAAGCAAGCAGCCCGATTCTCTGTGCCTCTGTGCGAGCACTGCCATGGGCAGATGAGGCTGAGCAACAGCTTTCCAGGCTAGCCCCTTCTGCCTGCCAGCTATCTGCAGATGTTCGCACTTTCGGAGCAGGGCTGTGATAGGAGCCTGGCAGGGACACCACCATTCCCAGCATGCGTTTGAAGTTTCAAGTGGCAAGATAAGCAAGCAGCCCCATTCTCTGTGCCTCTATGCGAACAGTGCCATGGGCAGATGAGGCTGAGCAACAGCTTTCCAGGCTAGCCCCTTCTGACTGCCAGCTATCTGCAGACGTTCGCATTTCAAGAGCAGGGCTGCGAAAGGAGCCTAGCAGGTACACCATCTTTCCCAGGCTACGTTTGAAGTTTGAGGTGGCAAGACAAGCAAGGAGCCCCATTCTCTGTGCCTCTGTGCGAGCACTGCCATGGGCAGATGAGGCTGAGCAACAGCTTTCCAGGATAGCCCCTTCTGGCTGCCAGCTATCTGCAGACGTTCGCACTTTCGGAGCAGGGCTGTGATAGGAGCCTGGCAGGGACACCACCATTCCCAGCATGCGTTTGAAGTTTCAAGTGGCAAGATAAGCAAGCAGCCCCATTCTCTGTGCCTCTATGCGAACAGTGCCATGGGCAGATGAGGCTGAGCAACAGCTTTCCAGGCTAGCCCCTTCTGGCTGCCAGCTATCTGCAGACGTTCGCATTTCAAGAGCAGGGCTGCGAAAGCAGCCTAGCAGGTACACCATCTTTCCCTGGCTACGTTTGAAGTTTGAGGTGGCAAGACAAGCAAGGAGCCCCATTCTCTGTGCCTCTGTGCGAGCACTGCCATGGGCACATGAGGCTGAGCAACAGCTTTCCAGGCTAGCCCCTTCTGGCTGCCAGCTATCTGCAGACGTTCGCACTTTCGGAGCAGGGCTGCGAAAGGAGCCTGGCTGGGACACCACCATTCCCAGGCTACGTTTGAAGTTTGAGGTGGCAAGACAAGCAAGCAGCCCCAGTCTCTGTGCCTCTGTGCGAGCACTGCCATGGGCAGATGAGGCTGAGCAACAGCTTTCCAGGCTAGCCCCTTCTGGCTGCCAGCTATCTGCAGACGTTCGCACTTTCGGAGCAGGGCTGCGAAACTAGCCTGGCTGGGACACCACCATTCCCAGGTTACGTTTGAAGTTTGAGGTGGCAAGACAAGCAAGCAGACCCAGTCTCTGTGCCTCTGTGCGAGCACTGCCATGGGCAGATGAGGCTGAGCAACAGCTTTCCAGGATAGCCCCTTCTGGCTGCCAGCTATCTGCAGACGTTCGCACTTTCGGAGCAGGGCTGCGAAAGGAGCCTGACTGGGACACCAACTTTCCCAGGCTACGTTTGAAGTTTGAGGTGGCAAGACAAGCAAGCAGCCCCATTCTCTGTGCCTCTGTGCGAGCACTGCCATGGGCAGATGAGGCTGAGCAACAGCTTTCCAGGATATCCCCTCTGCCTGCCAGCTATCTGCAGACGTTCGCACTTTCGGAGCAGGGCTGTGATAGGAGCCTGGCAGGGACACCACCATTCCCAGCATGCGTTTGAAGTTTCAAGTGGCCAGATAAGCAAGCAGCCCCATTCTCTGTGCCTCTATGCGAACAGTGCCATGGGCAGATGAGGCTGAGCAACAGCTTTCCAGGCTAGCCCCTTCTGGCTGCCAGCTATCTGCAGACGTTCGCATTTCAAGAGCAGGGCTGCGAAAGGAGCCTAGCAGGTACACCATCTTTCCCAGGATACGTTTGAAGTTTGAGGTGGCAAGACAAGCAAGCAGCCCCAGTCTCTGTGCCTCTGTGCGAGCAGTGCCATGGGCAGATGAGGCTGAGCAACAGCTTTCCAGGCTAGCACCTTCTGGCTGCCAGCTATCTGCAGACGTTCGCACTTTCGGAGCAGGGCTGCGAAAGGAGCCTGGCTGGGACACCACCATTCCCAGGCTACGTTTGAAGTTTGAGGTGGCAAGACAAGCAAGCAGCCCCATTCTCTGTGCCTCTGTGCGAGCACTGCCATGGGCAGATGAGGCTGAGCAACAGCTTTCCAGGATAGCCCCTCTGCCTGCCAGCTATCTGCAGACGTTCGCACTTTCGGAGCAGGGCTGTGATAGGAGCCTGGCAGGGACACCACCATTCCCAGCACGCGTTTGAAGTTTCAAGTAGCAAGATAAGCAAGCAGCCCCATTCTCTGTGCCTCTATGCGAACAGTGCCATGGGCAGATGAGGCTGAGCAACAGCTTTCCAGGCTAGCCCCTTCTGCCTGCCAGCTATCTGCAGACGTTCGCATTTCAAGAGTAGGGCTGCGAAAGGAGCCTGGCTGGGACACCAACTTTCCCACGCTACGTTTGAAGTTTGAGGTGGCAAGACAAGCAAGGAGCCCCATTCTCTGTGCCTCTGTGCGAGCAGTGCCATGGGCAGATGAGGCTGAGCAACAGCTTTCCAGGCTAGCACCTTCTGGCTGCCAGCTATCTGCAGACGTTCGCACTTTCGGAGCAGGGCTGCGAAAGGAGCCTGGCTGGGACACCACCATTCCCAGGCTACGTTTGAAGTTTGAGGTGGCAAGACAAGCAAGCAGCCCGATTCTCTGTGCCTCTGTGCGAGCACTGCCATGGGCAGATGAGGCTGAGCAACAGCTTTCCAGACTAGCCCCTTCTGGCTGCCAGCTATCTGCAGATGTTCGCACTTTCGGAGCAGGGCTGTGATAGGAGCCTGGCAGGGACACCTCCATTCCCAGCATGCGTTTGAAGTTTCAAGTGGCAAGATAAGCAAGCAGCCCCATTCTCTGTGCCTCTATGCGAACAGTGCCATGGGCAGATGAGGCTGAGCAACAGCTTTCCAGGCTAGCCCCTTCTGCCTGCCAGCTATCTGCAGACGTTCGCATTTCAAGAGCAGGGCTGCGAAAGGAGCCTAGCAGGTATACCATCTTTCCCAGGCTACATTTGAAGTTTGAGGTGGCAAGACAAGCAAGGAGCCCCAGTCTCTGTGCCTCTATGCGAACAGTGCCATGGGCAGATGAGGCTGAGCAACAGCTTTCCAGGCTAGCCCCTTCTGGTTGCCAGCTATCTGCAGACGTTCGCATTTCAAGAGCAGGGCTGTGAAAGGAGCCTGGCTGGGACAACAACTTTCCGAGGCTACGTTTGAAGTTTGAGGTGGCAAGACAAGCAAGCAGCCCCAGTCTCTGTGCCTCTGTGCGAGCAGTGCCATGGGCAGATGAGGCTGAGCAACAGCTTTCCAGGCTAGCCCCTTCTGGCTGCCAGCTATCTGCAGACGTTCGCACTTTCGGAGCAGGGCTGCGAAAGGAGCCTGGCAGGGACACCACCATTCCCAGGCTACGTTTGAAGTTTGAGGTGGCAAGACAAGCAAGCAGCCCCAGTCTTTGTGCCTCTGTGCGAGCACTGCCATGGGCAGATGAGGCTGAGCAACAGCTTTCCAGGCTAGCCCCTTCTGCCTGCCAGCTATCTGCAGACGTTCGCATTTCAAGAGCAGGGCTGCGAAAGGAGCCTAGCAGGTACACCATCTTTCCCAGGCTACGTTTGAAGTTTGAGGTGGCAAGACAAGCAAGCAGCCCCATTCTCTGTGCCTCTGTGCGAGCAGTGCCATGGGCAGATGAGGCTGAGCAACAGCTTTCCAGGCTAGCCCCTTCTGCCTGCCAGCTATCTGCAGACGTTCGCATTTCAAGAGCAGGGCTGCGAAAGCAGCCTAGCAGGTACACCATCTTTCCCAGGCTACGTTTGAAGTTTGAGGTGGCAAGACAAGCAAGCAGCCCCAGTCTTTGTGCCTCTGTGCGAGCACTGCCATGGGCAGATGAGGCTGAGCAACAGCTTTCCAGGATAGCCCCTTCTGGCTGCCAGGTATCTGCAGACGTTCGCATTTCAAGAGCAGGGCTGAGAAAGGAGCCTAGCAGGTACACCATCTTTCCCAGGCTACGTTTGAAGTTTGAGGTGGCAAGACAAGCAAGGAGCCCCATTCTCTGTGCCTCTGTGCGAGCACTGCCATGGGCAGATGAGGCTGAGCAACAGCTTTCCAGGCTAGCCCCTTCTGCCTGCCAGCTATCTGCAGACGTTCGCACTTTCGGAGCAGGGCTGCGAAAGGAGCCTGGCTGGGACACCACCATTCCCAGGCTACGTTTGAAGTTTGAGGTGGCAAGACAAGCAAGCAGCCCCAGTCTCTGTGCCTCTGTGCGAGCACTGCCATGGGCAGATGAGGCTGAGCAACAGCTTTCCAGGATAGCCCCTTCTGCCTGCCAGCTATCTGCAGACGTTCGCACTTTCGGAGCAGGGCTGTGATAGGAGCCTGGCAGGGACACCACCATTCCCAGCATGCGTTTGAAGTTTCAAGTGGCCAGATAAGCAAGCAGCCCCATTCTCTGTGCCTCTATGCGAACAGTGCCATGGGCAGATGAGGCTGAGCAACAACTTTCCAGGCTAGCCCCTTCTGGCTGCCGGCTATCTGCAGACGTTCGCATTTCAAGAGCAGGGCTGCGAAAGGAGCCTAGCAGGTACACCATCTTTCCCAGGCTATGTTTGAAGTTTGAGGTGGCAAGACAAGCAAGGAGCCCCATTCTCTGTGCCTCTGTCTGAGCAGTGCCATGGGCAGATGAGGCTGAGCAACAGCTTTCCAGGATAGCACCTTCTGGCTGCCAGCTATCTGCAGACGTTCGCACTTTCGGAGCAGGGCTGCGAAAGGAGCCTGGCTGGGACACCAACTTTCCCAGGCTACGTTTGAAGTTTGAGGTGGCAAGACAAGCAAGCAGCCCCATTCTCTGTGCCTCTGTGCGAGCACTGCCATGGGCAGATGAGGCTGAGCAACAGCTTTCCAGGCTAGCCCCTTCTGGCTGCCAGCTATCTGCAGACGTTCGCACTTTCGGAGCAGGGCTGTGATAGGAGCCTGGCAGGGACACCACCATTCCCAGCATGCGTTTGAAGTTTCAAGTGGCAAGATAATCAAGCAGCGCCATTCTCTGTGCCTCTATGCGAACAGTGCCATGGGCAGATGAGGCTGAGCAACAGCTTTCCAGGCTAGCCCCTTCTGGCTGCCAGCTATCTGCAGACGTTCGCATTTCAAGAGCAGGGCTGAGAAAGGAGCCTAGCAGGTACACCATCTTTCCCAGGCTACGTTTGAAGTTTGAGGTGGCAAGACAAGCAAGCAGCCCCAGTCTCTGTGCCTCTGTGCGAGCACTGCCATGGGCAGATGAGGCTGAGCAACAGCTTTCCAGGATAGCCCCCTCTACCTGCCAGCTATCTGCAGACGTTCGCACTTTCGGAGCAGGGCTGTGATAGGAGCCTGGCAGGGACACCACCATTCCCAGCATGCGTTTGAAGTTTCAAGTGGCCAGATAAGCAAGCAGCCCCATTGTCTGTGCCTCTATGCGAACAGTGCCATGGGCAGATGAGGCTGAGCAACAGCTTTCCAGGCTAGCCCCTTCTGGTTGCCAGCTATCTGCAGACGTTCGCATTTCAAGAGCAGGGCTGCGAAAGGAGCCTGGCTGGGACACCACCATTCCCAGGCTACGTTTGAAGTTTGAGGTGGCAAGACAAGCAAGCAGCCCCAGTCTCTGTGCCTCTGTGCGAGCACTGCCATGGGCAGATGAGGCTGAGCAACAGCTTTCCAGGCTAGCCCCTTCTGCCTGCCAGCTATCTGCAGACGTTCGCATTTCAAGAGCAGGGCTGCGAAAGGAGCCTAGCAGGTACACCATCTTTCCCAGGCTACGTTTGAAGTTTGAGGTGGCAAGACAAGCAAGGAGCCCCATTCTCTGTGCCTCTGTGCGAGCAGTGCCATGGGCAGATGAGGCTGAGCAACAGCTTTCCAGGCTAGCCCCTTCTGGCTGCCAGCTATCTGCAGACGTTCGCATTTCAAGAGCAGGGCTGCGAAAGCAGCCTAGCAGGTACACCATCTTTCCCAGGCTACGTTTGAAGTTTGAGGTGGCAAGACAAGCAAGGAGCCCCATTCTCTGTGCCTCTGTGCGAGCACTGCCATGGGCAGATGAGGCTGAGCAACAGCTTTCCAGGCTAGCCCCTTCTGGCTGCCAGCTATCTGCAGACGTTCGCACTTTCGGAGCAGGGCTGCGAAAGGAGCCTGGCTGGGACACCACCATTCCCAGGATGCGTTTGAGGTTTCAAGTGGCAAGATAAGCAAGCAGCCCCATTCTCTGTGCCTCTATGCGAACAGTGCCATGGGCAGATGAGGCTGAGCAACAGCTTCCCAGGCTAGCCCCTTCTGGTTGCCAGCTATCTGCAGACGTTCGCATTTCAAGAGCAGGGCTGCAAAAGGAGCCTAGCAGGTACACCATCTTTCCCAGGCTACGTTTGAAGTTTGAGGTGGCAAGACAAGCAAGGAGCCCCATTCTCTGTGCCTCTGTGCGAGCACTGCCATGGGCAGATGAGGCTGAGCAACAGCTTTCCAGGCTAGCACCTTCTGGCTGCCAGCTATCTGCAGACGTTCGCACTTTCGGAGCAGGGCTGCGAAAGGAGCCTGGCTGGGACACCACCATTCCCAGGCTACGTTTGAAGTTTGAGGTGGCAAGACAAGCAAGCAGCCCCATTCTCTGTGCCTCTGTGCGAGCACTGCCATGGGCAGATGAGGCTGAGCAACAGCTTTCCAGGCTAGCCCCTTCTGGCTGCCAGCTATCTGCAGACGTTCGCACTTTCGGAGCAGGGCTGTGATAGGAGCCTGGCAGGGACACCACCATTCCCAGCATGCGTTTGAACTTTCAAGTGGCAAGATAAGCAAGCAGCCCCATTCTCTGTGCCTCTATGCGAACAGTGCCATGGGCAGATGAGGCTGAGCAACAGCTTTCCAGGCTAGCCCCTTCTGCCTGCCAGCTATCTGCAGACGTTCGCATTTCAAGAGCAGGGCTGCGAAAGGAGCCTAGCAGGTACACCATCTTTCCCAGGCTACGTTTGAAGTTTGAGGTGGCAAGACAAGCAAGAAGCCCCATTCTCTGTGCCTCTGTGCGAGCACTGCCATGGGCAGATGAGGCTGAGCAACAGCTTTCCAGGCTAGCCCCTTCTGGCTGCCAGCTATCTGCAGACGTTCGCACTTTCGGAGCAGGGCTGTGATAGGAGCCTGGCAGGGACACCACCATTCCCAGCATGCGTTTGAAGTTTCAAGTGGCAAGATAAGCAAGCAGCCCCATTCTCTGTGCCTCTATGCGAACAGTGCCATGGGCAGATGAGGCTGAGCAACAGCTTTCCAGGCTAGCCCCTTCTGGCTGCCAGCTATCTGCAGACGTTCGCATTTCAAGAGCAGGGCTGCGAAAGCAGCCTAGCAGGTACACCATCTTTCCCTGGCTACGTTTGAAGTTTGAGGTGGCAAGACAAGCAAGGAGCCCAATTCTCTGTGCCTCTGTGCGAGCACTGCCATGGGCACATGAGGCTGAGCAACAGCTTTCCAGGCTAGCCCCTTCTGCCTGCCAGCTATCTGCAGACGTTCGCACTTTCGGAGCAGGGCTGCGAAAGGAGCCTGGCTGGGACACCACCATTCCCAGGCTACGTTTGAAGTTTGAGGTGGCAAGACAAGCAAGCAGCCCCAGTCTCTGTGCCTCTGTGCGAGCACTGCCATGGGCAGATGAGGCTGAGCAACAGCTTTCCAGGCTAGCCCCTTCTGGCTGCCAGCTATCTGCAGACGTTCGCACTTTCGGAGCAGGGCTGCGAAACTAGCCTGGCTGGGACACCACCATTCCCAGGTTACGTTTGAAGTTTGAGGTGGCAAGACAAGCAAGCAGACCCAGTCTCTGTGCCTCTGTGCGAGCACTGCCATGGGCAGATGAGGCTGAGCAACAGCTTTCCAGGATAGCCCCTTCTGGCTGCCAGCTATCTGCAGACGTTCGCACTTTCGGAGCAGGGCTGCGAAAGGAGCCTGGCTGGGACACCAACTTTCCCAGGCTACGTTTGAAGTTTGAGGTGGCAAGACAAGCAAGCAGCCCCATTCTCTGTGCCTCTGTGCGAGCACTGCCATGGGCAGATGAGGCTGAGCAACAGCTTTCCAGGATATCCCCTCTGCCTGCCAGCTATCTGCAGACGTTCGCACTTTCGGAGCAGGGCTGTGATAGGAGCCTGGCAGGGACACCACCATTCCCAGCATGCGTTTGAAGTTTCAAGTGGCCAGATAAGCAAGCAGCCCCATTCTCTGTGCCTCTATGCGAACAGTGCCATGGGCAGATGAGGCTGAGCAACAGCTTTCCAGGCTAGCCCCTTCTGGCTGCCAGCTATCTGCAGACGTTCGCATTTCAAGAGCAGGGCTGCGAAAGGAGCCTAGCAGGTACACCATCTTTCCCAGGCTACGTTTGAAGTTTGAGGTGGCAAGACAAGCAAGCAGCCCCAGTCTCTGTGCCTCTGTGCGAGCAGTGCCATGGGCAGATGAGGCTGAGCAACAGCTTTCCAGGCTAGCACCTTCTGGCTGCCAGCTATCTGCAGACGTTCGCACTTTCGGAGCAGGGCTGCGAAAGGAGCCTGGCTGGGACACCACCATTCCCAGGCTACGTTTGAAGTTTGAGGTGGCAAGACAAGCAAGCAGCCCCATTCTCTGTGCCTCTGTGCGAGCACTGCCATGGGCAGATGAGGCTGAGCAACAGCTTTCGAGGCTAGCCCCTGCTGCCTGCCAGCTATCTGCAGACGTTCGCATTTCAATAGCAGGGCTGCGAAAGGAGCCTAGCAGGTACACCATCTTTCCCAGGCTACGTTTGAAGTTTGAGGTGGCAAGACAAGCAAGGAGCCCCATTCTCTGTGCCTCTGTGCGACCACTGCCATGGGCAGATGAGGATGAGCAACAGCTTTCCAGGATAGCCCCTTCTGGCTGCCAGCTATCTGCAGACGTTCGCACTTTCGGAGCAGGGCTGTGATAGGAGCCTGGCAGGGACACCACCATTCCCAGCATGCTTTTGAGGTTTCAAGTGGCAAGATAAGCAAGCAGCCCCATTGTCTGTGCCTCTATGCGAACAGTGCCATGGGCAGATGAGGCTGAGCAACAGCTTTCCAGGCTAGCCCCTTCTGCCTGCCAGCTATCTGCAGACGTTCGCATTTCAAGAGCAGGGCTGCGAAAGGAGCCTAGCAGGTACACCATCTTTCCCAGGCTACGTTTGAAGTTTGAGGTGGCAAGACAAGCAAGGAGCCCCATTCTCTGTGCCTCTGTGCGAGCACTGCCATGGGCAGATGAGGCTGAGCAACCGCTTTCCAGGATAGCCCCTTCTGGCTGCCAGCTATCTGCAGACGTTCGCACTTTCGGAGCAGGGCTGTGATAGGTGCCTGACAGGGACACCACCATTCCCAGGATGCGTTTGAGCTTTCAAGTGGCAAGATAAGCAAGGAGCCCCATTCTCTGTGCCTCTATGCGAACAGTACCATGGGCAGATGAGGCTGAGCAACAGCTTTCCAGGCTAGCCCCTTCTGCCTGCCAGCTATCTGCAGACGTTCGCATTTCAAGAGCAGGGCTGCGAAAGGAGCCTAGCAGGTACACCATCTTTCCCTGGCTACGTTTGAAGTTTGAGGTGGCAAGACAAGCAAGGAGCCCCATTCTCTGTGCCTCTGTGCGAGCACTGCCATGGGCAGATGAGGCTGAGCAACAGCTTTCCAGGATAGCCCCTTCTGGTTGCCAGCTATCTGCAGACGTTCGCATTTCAAGAGCAGGGCTGTGAAAGGAGCCTGGCTGGGACACCACCATTCCCAGGCTACGTTTGAAGTTTGAGGTGGCAAGACAAGCAAGCAGCCCCAGTCTCTGTGCCTCTGTGCGAGCAGTACCATGGGCAGATGAGGCTGAGCAACAGCTTTCCAGGCTAGCACCTTCTGGCTGCCAGCTATCTGCAGACGTTCGCACTTTCGGAGCAGGGCTGCGAAAGGAGCCTGGCTGGGACACCACCATTCCCAGGCTACGTTTGAAGTTTGAGGTGGCAAGACAAGCAAGCAGCCCCAGTCTTTGTGCCTCTGTGCGAGCACTGCCATGGGCAGATGAGGCTGAGCAACAGCTTTCGAGGCTAGCCCCTGCTGCCTGCCAGCTATCTGCAGACGTTCGCATTTCAAGAGCAGGGCTGCGAAAGCAGCCTAGCAGGTACACCATCTTTCCCAGGCTACGTTTGAAGTTTGAGGTGGCAAGACAAGCAAGGAGCCCCATTCTCTGTGCCTCTGTGCGAGCACTGCCATGGGCAGATGAGGCTGAGCAACAGCTTTCCAGGATAGCCCCTTCTGGCTGCCAGCTATCTGCAGACGTTCGCACTTTCGGAGCAGGGCTGTGATAGGAGCCTGGCAGGGACACCACCATTCCCAGCATGCGTTTGAGGTTTCAAGTGGCAAGATAAGCAAGCAGCCCCATTCTCTGTGCCTCTATGCGAACAGTGCCATGGGCAGATGAGGCTGAGCAACAGCTTTCCAGGCTAGCCCCTTCTGCCTGCCAGCTATCTGCAGACGTTCGCATTTCAAGAGCAGGGCTGCGAAAGGAGCCTAGCAGGTACACCATCTTTCCCAGGCTACGTTTGAAGTTTGAGGTGGCAAGACAAGCAAGGAGCCCCATTCTCTGTGCCTCTGTGCGAGCAGTGCCATGGGCAGATGAGGCTGAGCAACAGCTTTCCAGGCTAGCCCCTTCTGCCTGCCAGCTATCTGCAGACGTTCGCATTTCAAGAGCAGGGCTGCGAAAGCAGCCTAGCAGGTACACCATCTTTCCCAGGCTACGTTTGAAGTTTGAGGTGGCAAGACAAGCAAGGAGCCCCATTCTCTGTGCCTCTGTGCGAGCACTGCCATGGGCAGATGAGGCTGAGCAACCGCTTTCCAGGATAGCCCCTTCTGGCTGCCAGCTATCTGCAGACGTTCGCAGTTTCGGAGCAGGGCTGTGATAGGAGCCTGGCAGGGACACCACCATTCCCAGGATGCGTTTGAGCTTTCAAGTGGCAAGATAAGCAAGCAGCCCCATTCTCTGTGCCTCTATGCGAGCAGTGCCATGGGCAGATGAGGCTGAGCAACAGCTTTCCAGGCTAGCCCCTTCTGCCTGCCAGCTATCTGCAGACGTTCGCATTTCAAGAGCAGGGCTGCGAAAGGAGCCTAGCAGGTACACCATCTTTCCCAGGCTACGTTTGAAGTTTGAGGTGGCAAGACAAGCAAGGAGCCCCATTCTCTGTGCCTCTGTGCGAGCAGTGCCATGGGCAGATGAGGCTGAGCAACAGCTTTCCAGGCTAGCACCTTCTGGCTGCCAGCTATCTGCAGACGTTCGCACTTTCGGAGCAGGGCTGCGAAAGGAGCCTGGCTGGGACACCACCATTCCCAGGCTACGTTTGAAGTTTGAGGTGGCAAGACAAACAAGCAGCCCCAGTCTCTGTGCCTCTGTGCGAGCACTGCCATGGGCAGATGAGGCTGAGCAACAGCTTTCCAGGCTAGCCCCTTCTGACTGCCAGCTATCTGCAGACGTTCGCACTTTCGGAGCAGGGCTGTGATAGGAGCCTGGCAGGGACACCACCATTCCCAGCATGCGTTTGAAGTTTCAAGTGGCAAGATAAGCAAGCAGCCCCATTCTCTGTGCCTCTATGCGAACAGTGCCATGGGCAGATGAGGCTGAGCAACAGCTTTCCAGGCTAGCCCCTTCTGGCTGCCAGCTATCTGCAGACGTTCGCATTTCAAGAGCAGGGCTGCGAAAGGCGCCTAGCAGGTACACCATCTTTCCCAGGCTACGTTTGAAGTTTGAGGTGGCAAGACAAGCAAGGAGCCCCATTCTCTGTGCCTCTGTGTGAGCAGTGCCATGGGCAGATGAGGCTGAGCAACAGCTTTCCAGGCTAGCACCTTCTGGCTGCCAGCTATCTGCAGACGTTCGCACTTTCGAGCAGGGCTGCGAAAGGAGCCTGGCTGGGACACCAACTTTCCCAGGCTACGTTTGAAGTTTGAGGTGGTAAGACAAGCAAGCAGCCCCATTCTCTGTGCCTCTGTGCGAGCACTGCCATGGGCAGATGAGGCTGAGCAACAGCTTTCCAGGCTAGCCCCTTCTGCCTGCCAGCTATCTGCAGACGTTCGCATTTCAAGAGCAGGGCTGCGAAAGCAGCCTAGCAGGTACACCATCTTTCCCAGGCTACGTTTGAAGTTTGAGGTGGCAAGACAAGCAAGGAGCCCCATTCTCTGTGCCTCTGTGCGAGCACTGCCATGGGCAGATGAGGCTGAGCAACCGCTTTCCAGGATAGCCCCTTCTGGCTGCCAGCTATCTGCAGACGTTCGCAGTTTCGGAGCAGGGCTGTGATAGGAGCCTGGCAGGGACACCACCATTCCCAGGATGCGTTTGAGCTTTCAAGTGGCAAGATAAGCAAGCAGCCCCATTCTCTGTGCCTCTATGCGAGCAGTGCCATGGGCAGATGAGGCTGAGCAACAGCTTTCCAGGCTAGCCCCTTCTGCCTGCCAGCTATCTGCAGACGTTCGCATTTCAAGAGCAGGGCTGCGAAAGGAGCCTAGCAGGTACACCATCTTTCCCAGGCTACGTTTGAAGTTTGAGGTGGCAAGACAAGCAAGGAGCCCCATTCTCTGTGCCTCTGTGCGAGCAGTGCCATGGGCAGATGAGGCTGAGCAACAGCTTTCCAGGCTAGCACCTTCTGGCTGCCAGCTATCTGCAGACGTTCGCACTTTCGAGCAGGGCTGCGAAAGGAGCCTGGCTGGGACACCAACTTTCCCAGGCTACGTTTGAAGTTTGAGGTGGTAAGACAAGCAAGCAGCCCCATTCTCTGTGCCTCTGTGCGAGCACTGCCATGGGCAGATGAGGCTGAGCAACAGCTTTCCAGGCTAGCCCCTTCTGCCTGCCAGCTATCTGCAGACGTTCGCACTTTCGGAGCAGGGCCGTGATAGGAGCCTGGCAGGGACACCACCATTCCCAGCATGCGTTTGAAGTTTCAAGTGGCAAGATAAGCAAGCAGCGCCATTCTCTGTGCCTCTATGCGAACAGTGCCATGGGCAGATGAGGCTGAGCAACAGCTTTCCAGGCTAGCCCCTTCTGGCTGCCAGCTATCTGCAGACGTTCGCACTTTCGGAGCAGGGCTGTGATAGGAGCCTGGCAGGGACACCACCATTCCCAGCATGCGTTTGAGGTTTCAAGTGGCAAGATAAGCAAGCAGCCCCATTCTCTGTGCCTCTATGCGAACAGTGCCATGGGCAGATGAGGCTGAGCAACAGCTTTCCAGGCTAGCCCCTTCTGCCTGCCAGCTATCTGCAGACGTTCGCATTTCAAGAGCAGGGCTGCGAAAGGAGCCTAGCAGGTACACCATCTTTCCCAGGCTACGTTTGAAGTTTGAGGTGGCAAGACAAGCAAGGAGCCCCATTCTCTGTGCCTCTGTGCGAGCAGTGCCATGGGCAGATGAGGCTGAGCAACAGCTTTCCAGGCTAGCCCCTTCTGCCTGCCAGCTATCTGCAGACGTTCGCATTTCAAGAGCAGGGCTGCGAAAGCAGCCTAGCAGGTACACCATCTTTCCCAGGCTACGTTTGAAGTTTGAGGTGGCAAGACAAGCAAGGAGCCCCATTCTCTGTGCCTCTGTGCGAGCACTGCCATGGGCAGATGAGGCTGAGCAACCGCTTTCCAGGATAGCCCCTTCTGGCTGCCAGCTATCTGCAGACGTTCGCAGTTTCGGAGCAGGGCTGTGATAGGAGCCTGGCAGGGACACCACCATTCCCAGGATGCGTTTGAGCTTTCAAGTGGCAAGATAAGCAAGCAGCCCCATTCTCTGTGCCTCTATGCGAGCAGTGCCATGGGCAGATGAGGCTGAGCAACAGCTTTCCAGGCTAGCCCCTTCTGCCTGCCAGCTATCTGCAGACGTTCGCATTTCAAGAGCAGGGCTGCGAAAGGAGCCTAGCAGGTACACCATCTTTCCCAGGCTACGTTTGAAGTTTGAGGTGGCAAGACAAGCAAGGAGCCCCATTCTCTGTGCCTCTGTGCGAGCAGTGCCATGGGCAGATGAGGCTGAGCAACAGCTTTCCAGGCTAGCACCTTCTGGCTGCCAGCTATCTGCAGACGTTCGCACTTTCGGAGCAGGGCTGCGAAAGGAGCCTGGCTGGGACACCACCATTCCCAGGCTACGTTTGAAGTTTGAGGTGGCAAGACAAACAAGCAGCCCCAGTCTCTGTGCCTCTGTGCGAGCACTGCCATGGGCAGATGAGGCTGAGCAACAGCTTTCCAGGCTAGCCCCTTCTGACTGCCAGCTATCTGCAGACGTTCGCACTTTCGGAGCAGGGCTGTGATAGGAGCCTGGCAGGGACACCACCATTCCCAGCATGCGTTTGAAGTTTCAAGTGGCAAGATAAGCAAGCAGCCCCATTCTCTGTGCCTCTATGCGAACAGTGCCATGGGCAGATGAGGCTGAGCAACAGCTTTCCAGGCTAGCCCCTTCTGGCTGCCAGCTATCTGCAGACGTTCGCATTTCAAGAGCAGGGCTGCGAAAGGCGCCTAGCAGGTACACCATCTTTCCCAGGCTACGTTTGAAGTTTGAGGTGGCAAGACAAGCAAGGAGCCCCATTCTCTGTGCCTCTGTGTGAGCAGTGCCATGGGCAGATGAGGCTGAGCAACAGCTTTCCAGGCTAGCACCTTCTGGCTGCCAGCTATCTGCAGACGTTCGCACTTTCGAGCAGGGCTGCGAAAGGAGCCTGGCTGGGACACCAACTTTCCCAGGCTACGTTTGAAGTTTGAGGTGGTAAGACAAGCAAGCAGCCCCATTCTCTGTGCCTCTGTGCGAGCACTGCCATGGGCAGATGAGGCTGAGCAACAGCTTTCCAGGCTAGCCCCTTCTGCCTGCCAGCTATCTGCAGACGTTCGCATTTCAAGAGCAGGGCTGCGAAAGCAGCCTAGCAGGTACACCATCTTTCCCAGGCTACGTTTGAAGTTTGAGGTGGCAAGACAAGCAAGGAGCCCCATTCTCTGTGCCTCTGTGCGAGCACTGCCATGGGCAGATGAGGCTGAGCAACCGCTTTCCAGGATAGCCCCTTCTGGCTGCCAGCTATCTGCAGACGTTCGCAGTTTCGGAGCAGGGCTGTGATAGGAGCCTGGCAGGGACACCACCATTCCCAGGATGCGTTTGAGCTTTCAAGTGGCAAGATAAGCAAGCAGCCCCATTCTCTGTGCCTCTATGCGAGCAGTGCCATGGGCAGATGAGGCTGAGCAACAGCTTTCCAGGCTAGCCCCTTCTGCCTGCCAGCTATCTGCAGACGTTCGCATTTCAAGAGCAGGGCTGCGAAAGGAGCCTAGCAGGTACACCATCTTTCCCAGGCTACGTTTGAAGTTTGAGGTGGCAAGACAAGCAAGGAGCCCCATTCTCTGTGCCTCTGTGCGAGCAGTGCCATGGGCAGATGAGGCTGAGCAACAGCTTTCCAGGCTAGCACCTTCTGGCTGCCAGCTATCTGCAGACGTTCGCACTTTCGAGCAGGGCTGCGAAAGGAGCCTGGCTGGGACACCAACTTTCCCAGGCTACGTTTGAAGTTTGAGGTGGTAAGACAAGCAAGCAGCCCCATTCTCTGTGCCTCTGTGCGAGCACTGCCATGGGCAGATGAGGCTGAGCAACAGCTTTCCAGGCTAGCCCCTTCTGCCTGCCAGCTATCTGCAGACGTTCGCACTTTCGGAGCAGGGCCGTGATAGGAGCCTGGCAGGGACACCACCATTCCCAGCATGCGTTTGAAGTTTCAAGTGGCAAGATAAGCAAGCAGCGCCATTCTCTGTGCCTCTATGCGAACAGTGCCATGGGCAGATGAGGCTGAGCAACAGCTTTCCAGGCTAGCCCCTTCTGGCTGCCAGCTATCTGCAGACGTTCGCACTTTCGGAGCAGGGCTGTGATAGGAGCCTGGCAGGGACACCACCATTCCCAGCATGCGTTTGAGGTTTCAAGTGGCAAGATAAGCAAGCAGCCCCATTCTCTGTGCCTCTATGCGAACAGTGCCATGGGCAGATGAGGCTGAGCAACAGCTTTCCAGGCTAGCCCCTTCTGCCTGCCAGCTATCTGCAGACGTTCGCATTTCAAGAGCAGGGCTGCGAAAGGAGCCTAGCAGGTACACCATCTTTCCCAGGCTACGTTTGAAGTTTGAGGTGGCAAGACAAGCAAGGAGCCCCATTCTCTGTGCCTCTGTGCGAGCAGTGCCATGGGCAGATGAGGCTGAGCAACAGCTTTCCAGGCTAGCCCCTTCTGCCTGCCAGCTATCTGCAGACGTTCGCATTTCAAGAGCAGGGCTGCGAAAGCAGCCTAGCAGGTACACCATCTTTCCCAGGCTACGTTTGAAGTTTGAGGTGGCAAGACAAGCAAGGAGCCCCATTCTCTGTGCCTCTGTGCGAGCACTGCCATGGGCAGATGAGGCTGAGCAACCGCTTTCCAGGATAGCCCCTTCTGGCTGCCAGCTATCTGCAGACGTTCGCAGTTTCGGAGCAGGGCTGTGATAGGAGCCTGGCAGGGACACCACCATTCCCAGGATGCGTTTGAGCTTTCAAGTGGCAAGATAAGCAAGCAGCCCCATTCTCTGTGCCTCTATGCGAGCAGTGCCATGGGCAGATGAGGCTGAGCAACAGCTTTCCAGGCTAGCCCCTTCTGCCTGCCAGCTATCTGCAGACGTTCGCATTTCAAGAGCAGGGCTGCGAAAGGAGCCTAGCAGGTACACCATCTTTCCCAGGCTACGTTTGAAGTTTGAGGTGGCAAGACAAGCAAGGAGCCCCATTCTCTGTGCCTCTGTGCGAGCAGTGCCATGGGCAGATGAGGCTGAGCAACAGCTTTCCAGGCTAGCACCTTCTGGCTGCCAGCTATCTGCAGACGTTCGCACTTTCGGAGCAGGGCTGCGAAAGGAGCCTGGCTGGGACACCACCATTCCCAGGCTACGTTTGAAGTTTGAGGTGGCAAGACAAACAAGCAGCCCCAGTCTCTGTGCCTCTGTGCGAGCACTGCCATGGGCAGATGAGGCTGAGCAACAGCTTTCCAGGCTAGCCCCTTCTGACTGCCAGCTATCTGCAGACGTTCGCACTTTCGGAGCAGGGCTGTGATAGGAGCCTGGCAGGGACACCACCATTCCCAGCATGCGTTTGAAGTTTCAAGTGGCAAGATAAGCAAGCAGCCCCATTCTCTGTGCCTCTATGCGAACAGTGCCATGGGCAGATGAGGCTGAGCAACAGCTTTCCAGGCTAGCCCCTTCTGGCTGCCAGCTATCTGCAGACGTTCACATTTCAAGAGCAGGGCTGCGAAAGGCGCCTAGCAGGTACACCATCTTTCCCAGGCTACGTTTGAAGTTTGAGGTGGCAAGACAAGCAAGGAGCCCCATTCTCTGTGCCTCTGTGTGAGCAGTGCCATGGGCAGATGAGGCTGAGCAACAGCTTTCCAGGCTAGCACCTTCTGGCTGCCAGCTATCTGCAGACGTTCGCACTTTCGAGCAGGGCTGCGAAAGGAGCCTGGCTGGGACACCAACTTTCCCAGGCTACGTTTGAAGTTTGAGGTGGTAAGACAAGCAAGCAGCCCCATTCTCTGTGCCTCTGTGCGAGCACTGCCATGGGCAGATGAGGCTGAGCAACAGCTTTCCAGGCTAGCCCCTTCTGCCTGCCAGCTATCTGCAGACGTTCGCATTTCAAGAGCAGGGCTGCGAAAGCAGCCTAGCAGGTACACCATCTTTCCCAGGCTACGTTTGAAGTTTGAGGTGGCAAGACAAGCAAGGAGCCCCATTCTCTGTGCCTCTGTGCGAGCACTGCCATGGGCAGATGAGGCTGAGCAACCGCTTTCCAGGATAGCCCCTTCTGGCTGCCAGCTATCTGCAGACGTTCGCAGTTTCGGAGCAGGGCTGTGATAGGAGCCTGGCAGGGACACCACCATTCCCAGGATGCGTTTGAGCTTTCAAGTGGCAAGATAAGCAAGCAGCCCCATTCTCTGTGCCTCTATGCGAGCAGTGCCATGGGCAGATGAGGGTGAGCAACAGCTTTCCAGGCTAGCCCCTTCTGCCTGCCAGCTATCTGCAGACGTTCGCATTTCAAGAGCAGGGCTGCGAAAGGAGCCTAGCAGGTACACCACCTTTCCCAGGCTACGTTTGAAGTTTGAGGTGGCAAGACAAGCAAGGAGCCCCATTCTCTGTGCCTCTGTGCGAGCAGTGCCATGGGCAGATGAGGCTGAGCAACAGCTTTCCAGGCTAGCACCTTCTGGCTGCCAGCTATCTGCAGACGTTCGCACTTTCGGAGCAGGGCTGCGAAAGGAGCCTGGCTGGGACACCACCATTCCCAGGCTACGTTTGAAGTTTGAGGTGGCAAGACAAGCAAGCAGCCCCAGTCTCTGTGCCTCTGTGCGAGCACTGCCATGGGCAGATGAGGCTGAGCAACAGCTTTCCAGGATAGCCCCTTCTGACTGCCAGCTATCTGCAGACGTTCGCACTTTCGGAGCAGGGCTGTGATAGGAGCCTGGCAGGGACACCACCATTCCCAGCATGCGTTTGAAGTTTCAAGTGGCAAGATAAGCAAGCAGCCCCATTCTCTGTGCCTCTATGCGAACAGTGCCATGGGCAGATGAGGCTGAGCAACAGCTTTCCAGGCTAGCCCCTTCTGGCTGCCAGCTATCTGCAGACGTTCGCATTTTCGAGCAGGGCTGCGAAAGGAGCCTGGCTGGGACACCAACTTTCCCAGGCTACGTTTGAAGTTTGAGGTGGTAAGACAAGCAAGCAGCCCCATTCTCTGTGCCTCTGTGCGAGCACTGCCATGGGCAGATGAGGCTGAGCAACAGCTTTCCAGGCTAGCCCCTTCTGCCTGCCAGCTATCTGCAGACGTTCGCACTTTCGGAGCAGGGCCGTGATAGGAGCCTGGCAGGGACACCACCATTCCCAGCATGCGTTTGAAGTTTCAAGTGGCAAGATAAGCAAGCAGCGCCATTCTCTGTGCCTCTATGCGAACAGTGCCATGGGCAGATGAGGCTGAGCAACAGCTTTCCAGGCTAGCCCCTTCTGGCTGCCAGCTATCTGCAGACGTTCGCATTTCAAGAGCAGGGCTGCGAAAGGAGCCTAGCAGGTACACCATCTTTCCCAGGCTACGTTTGAAGTTTGAGGTGGCAAGACAAGCAAGCAGCCCCATTCTCTGTGCCTCTGTGCGAGCAGTGCCATGGGCAGATGAGGCTGAGCAACAGCTTTCCAGGATAGCCCCTCTGCCTGCCAGCTATCTGCAGACGTTCGCACTTTCGGAGCAGGGCTGTGATAGGAGCCTGGCAGGGACACCACCATTCCCAGCATGCGTTTGAAGTTTCAAGTAGCAAGATAAGCAAGCAGCCCCATTCTCTGTGCCTCTATGCGAACAGTGCCATGGGCAGATGAGGCTGAGCAACAGCTTTCCAGGCTAGCCCCTTCTGGTTGCCAGCTATCTGCAGACGTTCGCATTTCAAGAGCAGGGCTGCGAAAGGAGCCTGGCTGGGACACCAACTTTCCCAGGCTACGTTTGAAGTTTGAGGTGGCAAGACAAGCAAGCAGCCCCATTCTCTATGCCTCTGTGCGAGCAGTGCCATGGGCAGATGAGGCTGAGCAACAGCTTTCCAGGCTAGCACCTTCTGGCTGCCAGCTATCTGGAGACGTTCGCACTTTCGGAGCAGGGCTGCGAAAGGAGCCTGGCTGGGACACCACCATTCCCAGGCTACGTTTGAAGTTTGAGGTGGCAAGACAAGCAAGCAGCCCCATTCTCTGTGCCTCTGTGCGAGCAGTGCCATGGGCAGATGAGGCTGAGCAACAGCTTTCCAGGCTAGCCCCTTCTGCCTGCCAGCTATCTGCAGACGTTCGCACTTTCGGAGCAGGGCTGCGAAAGGAGCCTGGCTGGGACACCACCATTCTCAGGCTACGTTTGAAGTTTGAGGTGGCAAGACAAGCAAGCAGCCCCATTCTCTGTGCCTCTGTGCGAGCACTGCCATGGGCAGATGAGGCTGAGCAACAGCTTTCCAGGCTAGCCCCTTCTGGTTGCCAGCTATCTGCAGACGTTCGCATTTCAAGAGCAGGGCTGCGAAAGGAGCCTGGCTGGGACAGCAACTTTCCCAGGCTACGTTTGAAGTTTGAGGTGGCAAGACAAGCAAGGAGCCCCATTCTCTGTGCCTTTGTGCGAGCAGTGGCATGGGCAGATGAGGCTGAGCAACAGCTTTCCAGGCTAGCCCCTTCTGGCTGCCAGCTATCTGCAGACGTTCGCACTTTCGGAGCAGGGCTGCGAAAGGAGCCTGGCTGGGACACCACCATTCCCAGGCTACGTTTGAAGTTTGAGGTGGCAAGACAAGCAAGCAGCCCCAGTCTTTGTGCCTCTGTGCGAGCACTGCCATGGGCAGATGAGGCTGAGCAACAGCTTTCCAGGCTAGCCCCTTCTGCCTGCCAGCTATCTGCAGACGTTCGCATTTCAAGAGCAGGGCTGCGAAAGGAGCCTAGCAGGTACACCATCTTTCCCAGGCTACGTTTGAAGTTTGAGGTGGCAACACAAGCAAGGAGCCCCATTCTCTGTGCCTCTGTGCGAGCAGTGCCATGGGCAGATGAGGCTGAGCAACAGCTTTCCAGGCTAGCCCCTTCTGGCTGCCAGCTATCTGCAGACGTTCGCATTTCAAGAGCAGGGCTGCGAAAGCAGCCTAGCAGGTACACCATCTTTCCCAGGGTACGTTTGAAGTTTGAGGTGGCAAGACAAGCAAGCAGCCCCATTCTCTGTGCCTCTGTGCGAGCACTGCCATGGGCAGATGAGGCTGAGCAACAGCTTTCCAGGATAGCCCCTTCTGGCTGCCAGCTATCTGCAGACGTTCGCACTTTCGGAGCAGGGCTGTGATAGGAGCCTGGCAGGGACACCACCATTCCCAGGATGCGTTTGAGGTTTCAAGTGGCAAGATAAGCAAGCAGCCCCATTCTCTGTGCCTCTATGCGAACAGTGCCATGGGCAGATGAGGCTGAGCAACAGCTTTCCAGGCTAGCCCCTTCTGCCTGCAGCTATCTGCAGACGTTCGCATTTCAAGAGCAGGGCTGCGAAAGGAGCCTAGCAGGTACACCATCTTTCCCAGGCTACGTTTGAAGTTTGAGGTGGCAAGACAAGCAAGGAGCCCCATTCTCTGTGCCTCTGTGCGAGCAGTGCCATGGGCAGATGAGGCTGAGCAACAGCTTTCCAGGCTAGCCCCTTCTGGTTGCCAGCTATCTGCAGACGTTCGCATTTCAAGAGCAGGGCTGTGAAAGGAGCCTGGCTGGGACAGCAACTTTCCCAGGCTACGTTTGAAGTATGAGGTGGCAAGACAAGCAAGCAGCCCCAGTCTCTGTGCCTCTGTGCGAGCAGTGCCATGGGCAGATGAGGCTGAGCAACAGCTTTCCAGGCTAGCACCTTCTGGCTGCCAGCTATCTGCAGACGTTCGCACTTTCGGAGCAGGGCTGCGAAAGGAGCCTGGCTGGGACACCAACTTTCCCAGGCTACGTTTGAAGTTTGAGGTGGCAAGACAAGCAAGCAGCCCCAGTCTTTGTGCCTCTGTGCGAGCACTGCCATGGGCAGATGAGGCTGAGCAACAGCTTTCCAGGCTAGCCCCTGCTGCCTGCCAGCTATCTGCAGACGTTCGCATTTCAAGAGCAGGGCTGCGAAAGGAGCCTAGCAGGTCCACCATCTTTCCCAGGCTACGTTTGAAGTTTGAGGTGGCAAGACAAGCAAGGAGCCCCATTCTCTGTGCCTCTGTGCGAGCAGTGCCATGGGCAGATGAGGCTGAGCAACAGCTTTCGAGGCTAGCCCCTTCTGGCTGCCAGCTATCTGCAGACGTTCGCATTTCAAGAGCAGGGCTGCGAAAGCAGCCTAGCAGGTACACCATCTTTCCCAGGCTACGTTTGAAGTTTGAGGTGGCAAGACAAGCAAGGAGCCCCATTCTCTGTGCCTCTGTGCGAGCACTGCCATGGGCAGATGAGGCTGAGCAACAGCTTTCCAGGATAGCCCCTTCTGGCTGCCAGCTATCTGCAGACGTTCGCACTTTCGGAGCAGGGCTGTGATAGGAGCCTGGCAGGGACACCACCATTCCCAGCATGCGTTTGAGGTTTCAAGTGGCAAGATAAGCAAGCAGCCCCATTCTCTGTGCCTCTATGCGAACAGTGCCATGGGCAGATGAGGCTGAGCAACAGCTTTCCAGGCTAGCCCCTTCTGCCTGCCAGCTATCTGCAGACGTTCGCATTTCAAGAGCAGGGCTGCGAAAGGAGCCTAGCAGGTACACCATCTTTCCCAGGCTACGTTTGAAGTTTGAGGTGGCAAGACAAGCAAGGAGCCCCATTCTCTGTGCCTCTGTGCGAGCAGTGCCATGGGCAGATGAGGCTGAGCAACAGCTTTCCAGGCTAGCACCTTCTGGCTGCCAGCTATCTGCAGACGTTCGCATTTCAAGAGCAGGGCTGCGAAAGCAGCCTAGCAGGTACACCATCTTTCCCAGGCTACGTTTGAAGTTTGAGGTGGCAAGACAAGCAAGGAGCCCCATTCTCTGTGCCTCTGTGCGAGCACTGCCATGGGCAGATGAGGCTGAGCAACCGCTTTCCAGGATAGCCCCTTCTGGCTGCCAGCTATCTGCAGACGTTCGCACTTTCGGAGCAGGGCTGTGATAGGAGCCTGGCAGGGACACCACCATTCCCAGGATGCGTTTGAGGTTTCAAGTGGCAAGATAAGCAAGCAGCGCCATTCTCTGTGCCTCTATGCGAACAGTGCCATGGGCAGATGAGGCTGAGCAACAGCTTTCCAGGCTAGCCCCTTCTGCCTGCCAGCTATCTGCAGACGTTCGCATTTCAAGAGCAGGGCTGCGAAAGGAGCCTAGTAGGTACACCATCTTTCCCAGGCTACGTTTGAAGTTTGAGGTGGCAAGACAAGCAAGGAGCCCCATTCTCTGTGCCTCTGTGCGAGCAGTGCCATGGGCAGATGAGGCTGAGCAACAGCTTTCCAGGCTAGCCCCTTCTGGTTGCCAGCTATCTGCAGACGTTCGCATTTCAAGAGCAGGGCTGTGAAAGGAGCCTGGCTGGGACACCAACTTTCCCAGGCTACGTTTGAAGTTTGAGGTGGCAAGACAAGCAAGCAGCCCCAGTCTCTGTGCCTCTGTGCGAGCAGTGCCATGGGCAGATGAGGCTGAGCAACAGCTTTCCAGGCTAGCACCTTCTGGCTGCCAGCTATCTGCAGACGTTCGCACTTTCGGAGCAGGGCTGCGAAAGGAGCCTGGCTGGGACACCACCATTCCCAGGCTACGTTTGAAGTTTGAGGTGGCAAGACAAGCAAGCAGCCCCAGTCTTTGTGCCTCTGTGCGAGCACTGCCATGGGCAGATGAGGCTGAGCAGCAGCTTTCCAGGCTAGCCCCTGCTGCCTGCCAGCTATCTGCAGACGTTCGCATTTCAAGAGCAGGGCTGTGATAGGAGCCTGGCAGGGACACCACCATTCCCAGGATGCTTTTGAGGTTTCAAGTGGCAAGATAAGCAAGCAGCCCCATTGTCTGTGCCTCTATGCGAACAGTGCCATGGGCAGATGAGGCTGAGCAACAGCTTTCCAGGCTAGCCCCTTCTGCCTGCCAGCTATCTGCAGACGTTCGCATTTCAAGAGCAGGGCTGCGAAAGGAGCCTAGCAGGTACACCATCTTTCCCAGGCTACGTTTGAAGTTTGAGGTGGCAAGACAAGCAAGGAGCCCCATTCTCTGTGCCTCTGTGCGAGCAGTGCCATGGGCAGATGAGGCTGAGCAACAGCTTTCCAGGCTAGCACCTTCTGGCTGCCAGCTATCTGCAGACGTTCGCATTTCAAGAGCAGGGCTGCGAAAGCAGCCTAGCAGGTACACCATCTTTCCCAGGCTACGTTTGAAGTTTGAGGTGGCAAGACAAGGAGGCAGCCCCATTCTCTGTGCCTCTGTGCGAGCACTGCCATGGGCAGATGAGGCTGAGCAACCGCTTTCCAGGCTAGCAGCTTCTGGCTGCCAGCTATCTGCAGACGTTCGCACTTTCGGAGCAGGGCTGTGATAGGAGCCTGGCAGGGACACCACCATTCCCAGCATGCTTTTGAAGTTTCAAGTGGCAAGATAAGCAAGCAGCCCCATTCTCTGTGCCTCTATGCGAACAGTGCCATGGGCAGATGAGGCTGAGCAACAGCTTTCCAGGCTAGCCCCTTCTGGCTGCCAGCTATCTGCAGACGTTCGCATTTCAAGAGCAGGGCTGCGAAAGGAGCCTAGCAGGTACACCATCTTTCCCAGGTTACGTTTGAAGTTTGAGGTGGCAAGACAAGCAAGGAGCCCCATTCTCTGTGCCTCTGTGTGAGCAGTGCCATGGGCAGATGAGGCTGAGCAACAGCTTTCCAGGCTAGCAGCTTCTGGCTGCCAGCTATCTGCAGACGTTCGCACTTTCGGAGCAGGGCTGCGAAAGGAGCCTGGCTGGGACACCAACTTTCCCAGGCTACGTTTGAAGTTTGAGGTGGCAAGACAAGCAAGCAGCCCCATTCTCTGTGCCTCTGTGCGAGCACTGCCATGGGCAGATGAGGCTGAGCAACAGCTTTCCAGAATAGCCCCTTCTGCCTGCCAGCTATCTGCAGACGTTCGCACTTTCGGAACAGGGCTGTGATAGGAGCCTGGCAGGGACACCACCATTCCCAGCATGCGTTTGAAGTTTCAAGTGGCAAGATAAGCAAGCAGCGCCATTCTCTGTGCCTCTATGCGAACAGTGCCATGGGCAGATGAGGCTGAGCAACAGCTTTCCAGGCTAGCCCCTTCTGGCTGCCAGCTAACTGCAGACGTTCGCATTTCAAGAGCAGGGCTGCGAAAGGAGCCTAGCAGGTACACCATCTTTCCCAGGCTACGTTTGAAGTTTGAGGTGGCAAGACAAGCAAGCAGCCCCATTCTCTGTGCCTCTGTGCGAGCACTGCCATGGGCAGATGAGGCTGAGCAACAGCTTTCCAGGCTAGCACCTTCTGGCTGCCAGCTATCTGCAGACGTTCGCACTTTCGAGCAGGGCTGCGAAAGGAGCCTGGCTGGGACACCAACTTTCCCAGGCTACGTTTGAAGTTTGAGGTGGTAAGACAAGCAAGCAGCCCCATTCTCTGTGCCTCTGTGCGAGCACTGCCATGGGCAGATGAGGCTGAGCAACAGCTTTCCAGGCTAGCCCCTTCTGCCTGCCAGCTATCTGCAGACGTTCGCACTTTCGGAGCAGGGCCGTGATAGGAGCCTGGCAGGGACACCACCATTCCCAGCATGCGTTTGAAGTTTCAAGTGGCAAGATAAGCAAGCAGCGCCATTCTCTGTGCCTCTATGCGAACAGTGCCATGGGCAGATGAGGCTGAGCAACAGCTTTCCAGGCTAGCCCCTTCTGGCTGCCAGCTATCTGCAGACGTTCGCATTTCAAGAGCAGGGCTGCGAAAGGAGCCTAGCAGGTACACCATCTTTCCCAGGCTACGTTTGAAGTTTGAGGTGGCAAGACAAGCAAGCAGCCCCATTCTCTGTGCCTCTGTGCGAGCACTGCCATGGGCAGATGAGGCTGAGCAACAGCTTTCCAGGATAGCCCCTCTGCCTGCCAGCTATCTGCAGACGTTCGCACTTTCGGAGCAGGGCTGTGATAGGAGCCTGGCAGGGACACCACCATTCCCAGCATGCGTTTGAAGTTTCAAGTAGCAAGATAAGCAAGCAGCCCCATTCTCTGTGCCTCTATGCGAACAGTGCCATGGGCAGATGAGGCTGAGCAACAGCTTTCCAGGCTAGCCCCTTCTGGTTGCCAGCTATCTGCAGACGTTCGCATTTCAAGAGCAGGGCTGCGAAAGGAGCCTGGCTGGGACACCAACTTTCCCAGGCTACGTTTGAAGTTTGAGGTGGCAAGACAAGCAAGCAGCCCCATTCTCTATGCCTCTGTGCGAGCACTGCCATGGGCAGATGAGGCTGAGCAACAGCTTTCCAGGCTAGCACCTTCTGGCTGCCAGCTATCTGCAGACGTTCGCACTTTCGGAGCAGGGCTGCGAAAGGAGCCTGGCTGGGACACCACCATTCCCAGGCTACGTTTGAAGTTTGAGGTGGCAAGACAAGCAAGCAGCCCCAGTCTTTGTGCCTCTGTGCGAGCACTGCCATGGGCAGATGAGGCTGAGCAACAGCTTTCCAGGCTAGCCCCTTCTGCCTGCCAGCTATCTGCAGACGTTCGCATTTCAAGAGCAGGGCTGCGAAAGGAGCCTAGCAGGTACACCATCTTTCCCAGGCTACGTTTGAAGTTTGAGGTGGCAACACAAGCAAGGAGCCCCATTCTCTGTGCCTCTGTGCGAGCAGTGCCATGGGCAGATGAGGCTGAGCAACAGCTTTCCAGGCTAGCCCCTTCTGGCTGCCAGCTATCTGCAGACGTTCGCATTTCAAGAGCAGGGCTGCGAAAGCAGCCTAGCAGGTACACCATCTTTCCCAGGCTACGTTTGAAGTTTGAGGTGGCAAGACAAGCAAGGAGCCCCATTCTCTGTGCCTCTGTGCGAGCACTGCCATGGGCAGATGAGGCTGAGCAACAGCTTTCCAGGATAGCCCCTTCTGGCTGCCAGCTATCTGCAGACGTTCGCACTTTCGGAGCAGGGCTGTGATAGGAGCCTGGCAGGGACACCACCATTCCCAGGATGCGTTTGAGGTTTCAAGTGGCAAGATAAGCAAGCAGCCCCATTCTCTGTGCCTCTATGCGAACAGTGCCATGGGCAGATGAGGCTGAGCAACAGCTTTCCAGGCTAGCCCCTTCTGCCTGCAGCTATCTGCAGACGTTCGCATTTCAAGAGCAGGGCTGCGAAAGGAGCCTAGCAGGTACACCATCTTTCCCAGGCTACGTTTGAAGTTTGAGGTGGCAAGACAAGCAAGGAGCCCCATTCTCTGTGCCTCTGTGCGAGCAGTGCCATGGGCAGATGAGGCTGAGCAACAGCTTTCCAGGCTAGCCCCTTCTGGTTGCCAGCTATCTGCAGACGTTCGCATTTCAAGAGCAGGGCTGTGAAAGGAGCCTGGCTGGGACAGCAACTTTCCCAGGCTACGTTTGAAGTATGAGGTGGCAAGACAAGCAAGCAGCCCCAGTCTCTGTGCCTCTGTGCGAGCAGTGCCATGGGCAGATGAGGCTGAGCAACAGCTTTCCAGGCTAGCACCTTCTGCCTGCCAGCTATCTGCAGACGTTCGCACTTTCGGAGCAGGGCTGCGAAAGGAGCCTGGCTGGGACACCAACTTTCCCAGGCTACGTTTGAAGTTTGAGGTGGCAAGACAAGCAAGCAGCCCCAGTCTTTGTGCCTCTGTGCGAGCACTGCCATGGGCAGATGAGGCTGAGCAACAGCTTTCCAGGCTAGCCCCTGCTGCCTGCCAGCTATCTGCAGACGTTCGCATTTCAAGAGCAGGGCTGCGAAAGGAGCCTAGCAGGTCCACCATCTTTCCCAGGCTACGTTTGAAGTTTGAGGTGGCAAGACAAGCAAGGAGCCCCATTCTCTGTGCCTCTGTGCGAGCAGTGCCATGGGCAGATGAGGCTGAGCAACAGCTTTCCAGGCTAGCCCCTTCTGGCTGCCAGCTATCTGCAGACGTTCGCATTTCAAGAGCAGGGCTGCGAAAGCAGCCTAGCAGGTACACCATCTTTCCCAGGCTACGTTTGAAGTTTGAGGTGGCAAGACAAGCAAGGAGCCCCATTCTCTGTGCCTCTGTGCGAGCACTGCCATGGGCAGATGAGGCTGAGCAACAGCTTTCCAGGATAGCCCCTTCTGGCTGCCAGCTATCTGCAGACGTTCGCACTTTCGGAGCAGGGCTGTGATAGGAGCCTGGCAGGGACACCACCATTCCCAGGATGCTTTTGAGGTTTCAAGTGGCAAGATAAGCAAGCAGCCCCATTGTCTGTGCCTCTATGCGAACAGTGCCATGGGCAGATGAGGCTGAGCAACAGCTTTCCAGGCTAGCCCCTTCTGCCTGCCAGCTATCTGCAGACGTTCGCATTTCAAGAGCAGGGCTGCGAAAGGAGCCTAGCAGGTACACCATCTTTCCCAGGCTACGTTTGAAGTTTGAGGTGGCAAGACAAGCAAGGAGCCCCATTCTCTGTGCCTCTGTGCGAGCAGTGCCATGGGCAGATGAGGCTGAGCAACAGCTTTCCAGGCTAGCACCTTCTGGCTGCCAGCTATCTGCAGACGTTCGCATTTCAAGAGCAGGGCTGCGAAAGCAGCCTAGCAGGTACACCATCTTTCCCAGGCTACGTTTGAAGTTTGAGGTGGCAAGACAAGCAAGGAGCCCCATTCTCTGTGCCTCTGTGCGAGCACTGCCATGGGCAGATGAGGCTGAGCAACCGCTTTCCAGGATAGCCCCTTCTGGCTGCCAGCTATCTGCAGACGTTCGCACTTTCGGAGCAGGGCTGTGATAGGAGCCTGGCAGGGACACCACCATTCCCAGGATGCGTTTGAGGTTTCAAGTGGCAAGATAAGCAAGCAGCCCCATTCTCTGTGCCTCTATGCGAACAGTGCCATGGGCAGATGAGGCTGAGCAACAGCTTTCCAGGCTAGCCCCTTCTGCCTGCCAGCTATCTGCAGACGTTCGCATTTCAAGAGCAGGGCTGCGAAAGGAGCCTAGTAGGTACACCATCTTTCCCAGGCTACGTTTGAAGTTTGAGGTGGCAAGACAAGCAAGGAGCCCCATTCTCTGTGCCTCTGTGCGAGCAGTGCCATGGGCAGATGAGGCTGAGCAACAGCTTTCCAGGCTAGCCCCTTCTGGTTGCCAGCTATCTGCAGACGTTCGCATTTCAAGAGCAGGGCTGTGAAAGGAGCCTGGCTGGGACACCAACTTTCCCAGGCTACGTTTGAAGTTTGAGGTGGCAAGACAAGCAAGCAGCCCCAGTCTCTGTGCCTCTGTGCGAGCAGTGCCATGGGCAGATGAGGCTGAGCAACAGCTTTCCAGGCTAGCACCTTCTGGCTGCCAGCTATCTGCAGACGTTCGCACTTTCGGAGCAGGGCTGCGAAAGGAGCCTGGCTGGGACACCACCATTCCCAGGCTACGTTTGAAGTTTGAGGTGGCAAGACAAGCAAGCAGCCCCAGTCTTTGTGCCTCTGTGCGAGCACTGCCATGGGCAGATGAGGCTGAGCAGCAGCTTTCCAGGCTAGCCCCTGCTGCCTGCCAACTATCTGCAGACGTTCGCATTTCAAGAGCAGGGCTGCGAAAGGAGCCTAGCAGGTCCACCATCTTTCCCAGGCTACGTTTGAAGTTTGAGGTGGCAAGACAAGCAAGGAGCCCCATTCTCTGTGCCTCTGTGCGAGCAGTGCCATGGGCAGATGAGGCTGAGCAACAGCTTTCCAGGCTAGCACCTTCTGGCTGCCAGCTATCTGCAGACGTTCGCATTTCAAGAGCAGGGCTGTGATAGGAGCCTGGCAGGGACACCACCATTCCCAGGATGCTTTTGAGGTTTCAAGTGGCAAGATAAGCAAGCAGCCCCATTGTCTGTGCCTCTATGCGAACAGTGCCATGGGCAGATGAGGCTGAGCAACAGCTTTCCAGGCTAGCCCCTTCTGCCTGCCAGCTATCTGCAGACGTTCGCATTTCAAGAGCAGGGCTGCGAAAGGAGCCTAGCAGGTACACCATCTTTCCCAGGCTACGTTTGAAGTTTGAGGTGGCAAGACAAGCAAGGAGCCCCATTCTCTGTGCCTCTGTGCGAGCAGTGCCATGGGCAGATGAGGCTGAGCAACAGCTTTCCAGGCTAGCCCCTTCTGGCTGCCAGCTATCTGCAGACGTTCGCATTTCAAGAGCAGGGCTGCGAAAGCAGCCTAGCAGGTACACCATCTTTCCCAGGCTACGTTTGAAGTTTGAGGTGGCAAGACAAGCAAGCAGCCCCATTCTCTGTGCCTCTGTGCGAGCACTGCCATGGGCAGATGAGGCTGAGCAACCGCTTTCCAGGCTAGCAGCTTCTGGCTGCCAGCTATCTGCAGACGTTCGCACTTTCGGAGCAGGGCTGTGATAGGAGCCTGGCAGGGACACCACCATTCCCAGCATGCTTTTGAAGTTTCAAGTGGCAAGATAAGCAAGCAGCCCCATTCTCTGTGCCTCTATGCGAACAGTGCCATGGGCAGATGAGGCTGAGCAACAGCTTTCCAGGCTAGCCCCTTCTGGCTGCCAGCTATCTGCAGACGTTCGCATTTCAAGAGCAGGGCTGCGAAAGGAGCCTAGCAGGTACACCATCTTTCCCAGGCTACGTTTGAAGTTTGAGGTGGCAAGACAAGCAAGGAGCCCCATTCTCTGTGCCTCTGTGTGAGCAGTGCCATGGGCAGATGAGGCTGAGCAACAGCTTTCCAGGCTAGCACCTTCTGGCTGCCAGCTATCTGCAGACGTTCGCACTTTCGGAGCAGGGCTGCGAAAGGAGCCTGGCTGGGACACCAACTTTCCCAGGCTACGTTTGAAGTTTGAGGTGGCAAGACAAGCAAGCAGCCCCATTCTCTGTGCCTCTGTGCGAGCACTGCCATGGGCAGATGAGGCTGAGCAACAGCTTTCCAGGATAGCCCCTTCTGCCTGCCAGCTATCTGCAGACGTTCGCACTTTCGGAACAGGGCTGTGATAGGAGCCTGGCAGGGACACCACCATTCCCAGCATGCGTTTGAAGTTTCAAGTGGCAAGATAAGCAAGCAGCGCCATTCTCTGTGCCTCTATGCGAACAGTGCCATGGGCAGATGAGGCTGAGCAACAGCTTTCCAGGCTAGCCCCTTCTGGCTGCCAGCTAACTGCAGACGTTCGCATTTCAAGAGCAGGGCTGCGAAAGGAGCCTAGCAGGTACACCATCTTTCCCAGGCTACGTTTGAAGTTTGAGGTGGCAAGACAAGGAGGCAGCCCCATTCTCTGTGCCTCTGTGCGAGCACTGCCATGGGCAGATGAGGCTGAGCAACAGCTTTCCAGGCTAGCCCCTTCTGGCTGCCAGCTATCTGCAGACGTTCGCACTTTCGGAGCAGGGCTGTGATAGGAGCCTGGCAGGGACACCACCATTCCCAGCATGCGTTTGAAGTTTCAAGTAGCAAGATAAGCAAGCAGCCCCATTCTCTGTGCCTCTATGCGAACAGTGCCATGGGCAGATGAGGCTGAGCAACAGCTTTCCAGGCTAGCCCCTTCTGGTTGCCAGCTATCTGCAGACGTTCGCATTTCAAGAGCAGGGCTGCGAAAGGAGCCTGGCTGGACACCAACTTTCCCAGGCTACGTTTGAAGTTTGAGGTGGCAAGACAAGCAAGCAGCCTCATTCTCTATGCCTCTGTGCGAGCAGTGCCATGGGCAGATGAGGCTGAGCAACAGCTTTCCAGGCTAGCACCTTCTGGCTGCCAGCTATCTGCAGACGTTCGCACTTTCGGAGCAGGGCTGCGAAAGGAGCCTGGCTGGGACACCACCATTCCCAGGCTACGTTTGAAGTTTGAGGTGGCAAGACAAGCAAGCAGCCCCAGTCTCTGTGCCTCTGTGCGAGCACTGCCATGGGCAGATGAGGCTGAGCAACAGCTTTCCAGGCTAGCCCCTTCTGCCTGCCAGCTATCTGCAGACGTTCGCACTTTCGGAGCAGGGCTGTGATAGGAGCCTGGCAGGGACACCTCCATTCCCAGGATGCGTTTGAGGTTTCAAGTGGCAAGATAAGCAAGCAGCCCCATTCTCTGTGCCTCTATGCGAACAGTGCCATGGGCAGATGAGGCTGAGCAACAGCTTTCCAGGCTAGCCCCTTCTGGCTGCCAGCTATCTGCAGACGTTCGCATTTCAAGAGCAGGGCTGCGAAAGGAGCCTAGCAGGTACACCATCTTTCCCAGGCTACGTTTGAAGTTTGAGGTGGCAAGACAAGCAAGGAGCCCCATTCTCTGTGCCTCTGTGCGAGCAGTGCCATGGGCAGATGAGGCTGAGCAACAGCTTTCCAGGCTAGCACCTTCTGGCTGCCAGCTATCTGCAGACGTTCGCACTTTCGGAGCAGGGCTGCGAAAGGAGCCTGGCTGGGACACCAACTTTCCCAGGCTACGTTTGAAGTTTGAGGTGGCAAGACAAGCAAGCAGCCCCAGTCTCTGTGCCTCTGTGCGAGCACTGCCATGGGCAGATGAGGCTGAGCAACAGCTTTCCAGGCTAGCCCCTTCTGCCTGCCAGCTATCTGCAGACGTTCGCACTTTCGGAGCAGGGCTGCGAAAGGAGCCTGGCTGGGACACCACCATTCCCAGCATGCGTTTGAAGTTTTGAAGTGGCAAGATAAGCAAGCAGCCCCATTGTCTGTGCCTCTATGCGAACAGTGCCATGGGCAGATGAGGCTGAGCAACAGCTTTCCAGGCTAGCCCCTTCTGGTTGCCAGCTATCTGCAGACGTTCGCATTTCAAGAGCAGGGCTGCGAAAGGAGCCTGGCTGGGACACCAACTTTCCCAGGCTACGTTTGAAGTTTGAGGTGGCAAGACAAGCAAGGAGCCCCATTCTCTGTGCCTCTGTGCGAGCAGTGCCATGGGCAGATGAGGCTGAGCAACAGCTTTCCAGGCTAGCACCTTCTGGCTGCCAGCTATCTGCAGACGTTCGCACTTTCGGAGCAGGGCTGCGAAAGGAGCCTGGCTGGGACACCAACTTTCCCAGGCTACGTTTGAAGTTTGAGGTGGCAAGACAAGGAAGCAGCCCGATTCTCTGTGCCTCTGTGCGAGCACTGCCATGGGCAGATGAGGCTGAGCAACAGCTTTCCAGGCTAGCCCCTTCTGGCTGCCAGCTATCTGCAGACGTTCGCACTTTCGGAGCAGGGCTGTGATAGGAGCCTGGCAGGGACACCACCATTCCCAGCATGCGTTTGAAGTTTCAAGTGGCAAGATAAGCAAGCAGCCCCATTCTCTGTGCCTCTATGCGAACAGTGCCATGGGCAGATGAGGCTGAGCAACAGCTTTCCAGGCTAGCCCCTTCTGGCTGCCAGCTATCTGCAGACGTTCGCATTTCAAGAGCAGGGCTGCGAAAGGAGCCTAGCAGGTACACCATCTTTCCCAGGCTACGTTTGAAGTTTGAGGTGGCAAGACAAGCAAGCAGCCCCATTCTCTGTGCCTCTGTGCGAGCACTGCCATGGGCAGATGAGGCTGAGCAACAGCTTTCCAGGATAGCCCCTCTGCCTGCCAGCTATCTGCAGACGTTCGCACTTTCGGAGCAGGGCTGTGATAGGAGCCTGGCAGGGACACCAACTTTCCCAGCATGCGTTTGAAGTTTCAAGTGGCAAGATAAGCAAGCAGCCCCATTCTCTGTGCCTCTATGCGAACAGTGCCATGGGCAGATGAGGCTGAGCAACAGCTTTCCAGGCTAGCCCCTTCTGGTTGCCAGCTATCTGCAGACGTTCGCATTTCAAGAGCAGGGCTGCGAAAGGAGCCTGGCTGGGACACCAACTTTCCCAGGCTACGTTTGAAGTTTGAGGTGGCAAGACAAGCAAGCAGCCCCATTCTCTATGCCTCTGTGCGAGCAGTGCCATGGGCAGATGAGGCTGAGCAACAGCTTTCCAGGCTAGCACCTTCTGGCTGCCAGCTCTCTGGAGACGTTCGCACTTTTGGAGCAGGGCTGCGAAAGGAGCCTGGCTGGGACACCACCATTCCCAGGATACGTTTGAAGTTTGAGGTGGCAAGACAAGCAAGCAGCCCCAGTCTCTGTGCCTCTGTGCGAGCACTGCCATGGGCAGATGAGGCTGAGCAACAGCTTTCCATGATAGCCCCTTCTGGCTGCCAGGTATCTGCAGACGTTCGCATTTCAAGAGCAGGGCTGCGAAAGCAGCCTAGCAGGTACACCATCTTTCCCTGGCTACGTTTGAAGTTTGAGGTGGCAAGACAAGCAAGGAGCCCCATTCTCTGTGCCTCTGTGCGAGCACTGCCATGGGCAGATGAGGCTGAGCAACAGCTTTCCAGGCTAGCCCCTTCTGGCTGCCAGCTATCTGCAGACGTTCGCACTTTCGGAGCAGGGCTGTGATAGGAGCCTGGCAGGGACACCACCATTCCCAGCATGCGTTTGAAGTTTCAAGTGGCAAGATAAGCAAGCAGCCCCATTCTCTGTGCCTCTATGCGAACAGTGCCATGGGCAGATGAGGCTGAGCAACAGCTTTCCAGGCTAGCCCCTTCTGGCTGCCAGCTATCTGCAGACGTTCGCATTTCAAGAGCAGGGCTGCGAAAGGAGCCTAGCAGGTACACCATCTTTCCCAGGCTACGTTTGAAGTTTGAGGTGGCAAGACAAGCAAGCAGCCCCATTCTCTGTGCCTCTGTGCGAGCACTGCCATGGGCAGATGAGGCTGAGCAACAGCTTTCCAGGATAGCCCCTCTGCCTGCCAGCTATCTGCAGACGTTCGCACTTTCGGAGCAGGGCTGTGATAGGAGCCTGGCAGGGACACCAACTTTCCCAGCATGCGTTTGAAGTTTCAAGTGGCAAGATAAGCAAGCAGCCCCATTCTCTGTGCCTCTATGCGAACAGTGCCATGGGCAGATGAGGCTGAGCAACAGCTTTCCAGGCTAGCCCCTTCTGGTTGCCAGCTATCTGCAGACGTTCGCATTTCAAGAGCAGGGCTGCGAAAGGAGCCTGGCTGGGACACCAACTTTCCCAGGCTACGTTTGAAGTTTGAGGTGGCAAGACAAGCAAGCAGCCCCATTCTCTATGCCTCTGTGCGAGCAGTGCCATGGGCAGATGAGGCTGAGCAACAGCTTTCCAGGCTAGCACCTTCTGGCTGCCAGCTCTCTGGAGACGTTCGCACTTTCGGAGCAGGGCTGCGAAAGGAGCCTGGCTGGGACACCACCATTCCCAGGATACGTTTGAAGTTTGAGGTGGCAAGACAAGCAAGCAGCCCCAGTCTCTGTGCCTCTGTGCGAGCACTGCCATGGGCAGATGAGGCTGAGCAACAGCTTTCCATGATAGCCCCTTCTGGCTGCCAGGTATCTGCAGACGTTCGCATTTCAAGAGCAGGGCTGCGAAAGCAGCCTAGCAGGTACACCATCTTTCCCTGGCTACGTTTGAAGTTTGAGGTGGCAAGACAAGCAAGGAGCCCCATTCTCTGTGCCTCTGTGCGAGCACTGCCATGGGCAGATGAGGCTGAGCAACAGCTTTCCAGGCTAGCCCCTTCTGCCTGCCAGCTATCTGCAGACGTTCGCACTTTCGGAGCAGGGCTGCGAAAGGAGCCTGTCTGGGACACCAACTTTCCCAGGCTACGTTTGAAGTTTGAGGTGGCAAGACAAGCAAGCAGCCCCATTCTCTGTGCCTCTGTGCGAGCACTGCCATGGGCAGATGAGGCTGAGCAACAGCTTTCCAGGATAGCCCCTTCTGCCTGCCAGCTATCTGCAGACGTTCGCACTTTCGGAGCAGGGCTGTGATAGGAGCCTGGCAGGGACACCACCATTCCCAGCATGCGTTTGAAGTTTCAAGTGGGAAGATAAGCAAGCAGCGCCATTCTCTGTGCCTCTATGCGAACAGTGCCATGGGCAGATGAGGCTGAGCAACAGCTTTCCAGGCTAGCCCCTTCTGGCTGCCAGCTATCTGCAGACGTTCTCATTTCAAGAGCAGGGCTGCGAAAGGAGCCTAGCAGGTACACCATCTTTCCCAGGCTACGTTTGAAGTTTGAGGTGGCAAGACAAGCAAGGAGCCCCATTCTCTGTGCCTCTGTGCGAGCACTGCCATGGGCAGATGAGGCTGAGCAACAGCTTTCCAGGATAGCCCCTTCTGCCTGCCAGCTATCTGCAGACGTTCGCACTTTCGGAGCAGGGCTGTGATAGGAGCCTGGCAGGGACACCACCATTCCCAGCATGCGTTTGAAGTTTCAAGTGGGAAGATAAGCAAGCAGCGCCATTCTCTGTGCCTCTATGCGAACAGTGCCATGGGCAGATGAGGCTGAGCAACAGCTTTCCAGGCTAGCCCCTTCTGCCTGCCAGCTATCTGCAGACGTTCGCACTTTCGGAGCAGGGCTGAGAAAGCAGCCTAGCAGGTACACCATCTTTCCCAGGCTACGTTTGAAGTTTGAGGTGGCAAGACAAGCAAGCAGCCCCATTCTCTGTGCCTCTGTGCGAGCACTGCCATGGGCAGATGAGGCTGAGCAACAGCTTTCCAGGCTAGCCCCTTCTGGCTGCCAGCTATCTGCAGACGTTCGCACTTTCGGAGCAGGGCTGTGATAGGAGCCTGGCTGGGACACCACCATTCCCAGGCTACGTTTGAAGTTTGAGGTGGCAAGACAAGCAAGCAGACCCAGTCTCTGTGCCTCTGTGCGAGCACTGCCATGGGCAGATGAGGCTGAGCAACAGCTTTCCAGGCTAGCCCCTTCTGCCTGCCAGCTATCTGCAGACGTTCGCATTTCAAGAGCAGGGCTGCGAAAGCAGCCTAGCAGGTACACCATCTTTCCCAGGCTACGTTTGAAGTTTGAGGTGGCAAGACAAGCAAGGAGCCCCATTCTCTGTGCCTCTGTGCGAGCACTGCCATGGGCAGATGAGGCTGAGCAACAGCTTTCCAGGATAGCCCCTCTGCCTGCCAGCTATCTGCAGACGTTCGCACTTTCGGAGCAGGGCTGTGATAGGAGACTGGCAGGGACACCACCATTCCCAGCATGCGTTTGAAGTTTCAAGTGGCCAGATAAGCAAGCAGCCCCATTCTCTGTGCCTCTGTGCGAGCAGTGCCATGGGCAGATGAGGCTGAGCAACAGCTTTCCAGGCTAGCCCCTTCTGGCTGTCAGCTATCTGCAGACGTTCGCATTTCAAGAGCAGGGCTGCGAAAGGAGCCTAGCAGGTACACCATCTTTCCCAGGCTACGTTTGAAGTTTGAGGTGGCAAGACAAGCAAGGAGCCCCATTCTCTGTGCCTCTGTGCGAGCACTGCCATGGGCAGATGAGGCTGAGCAACAGCTTTCCAGGATAGCCCCTTCTGCCTGCCAGCTATCTGCAGACGTTCGCACTTTCGGAGCAGGGCTGCGAAAGGAGCCTGGCTGGGACACCACCATTCTCAGGCTACGTTTGAAGTTTGAGGTGGCAAGACAAGCAAGCAGCCCCATTCTCTGTGCCTCTGTGCGAGCAGTGCCATGGGCAGATGAGGCTGAGCAACAGCTTTCCAGGCTAGCCCCTTCTGGCTGCCAGCTATCTGCAGACGTTCGCATTTCAAGAGCAGGGCTGTGAAAGGAGACTGGCTGGGACAGCATTTTTCCCAGGCTACGTTTGAAGTTTGAGGTGGCAAGACAAGCAAGCAGCCCCAGTCTCTGGGCCTCTGTGCGAGCACTGCCATGGGCAGATGAGGCTGAGCAACAGCTTTCCAGGCTAGCACCTTCTGGCTGCCAGCTATCTGCAGACGTTCGCACTTTCAGAGCAGGGCTGCGAAAGGAGCCTGGCTGGGACACCACCATTCCCAGGCTACGTTTGAAGTTTGAGGTGGCAAGACAAGCAAGCAGACCCAGTCTTTGTGCCTCTGTGCGAGCACTGCCATGGGCAGATGAGGCTGAGCAACAGCTTTCCAGGCTAGCCCCTTCTGCCTGTCAGCTATCTGCAGACGTTCTCATTTCAAGAGCAGGGCTGCGAAAGGAGCCTAGCAGGTACACCATCTTTCCCAGGCTACGTTTGAAGTTTGAGGTGGCAAGACAAGCAAGGAGCCTCATTCTCTGTGCCTCTGTGCGAGCAGTGCCATGGGCAGATGAGGCTGAGCAACAGCTTTCCAGGCTAGCCCCTTCTGGCTGCCAGCTATCTGCAGACGTTCGCATTTCAAGAGCAGGGCTGCGAAAGCAGCCTAGCAGGTACACCATCTTTCCCAGGCTACGTTTGAAGTTTGAGGTGGCAAGACAAGCAAGGAGCCCCATTCTCTGTGCCTCTGTGCGAGCAGTGCCATGGGCAGATGAGGCTGAGCAACAGCTTTCCAGGATAGCCCCTTCTGCCTGCCAGCTATCTGCAGACGTTCGCACTTTCGGAGCAGGGCTGTGATAGGAGCCTGGCAGGGACACCACCATTCCCAGGATGCGTTTGAGGTTTCAAGTGGCAAGATAAGCAAGCAGCCCCATTGTCTGTGCCTCTATGCGAACAGTGCCATGGGCAGATGAGGCTGAGCAACAGCTTTCCAGGCTAGCACCTTCTGCCTGCCAGCTATCTGCAGACGTTCGCATTTCAAGAGCAGGGCTGCGAAAGGAGCCTAGCAGGTACACCATCTTTCCCAGGCTACGTTTGAAGTTTGAGGTGGCAAGACAAGCAAGGAGCCCCATTCTCTGTGCCTCTGTGCGAGCAGTGCCATGGGCAGATGAGGCTGAGCAACAGCTTTCCAGGCTAGCACCTTCTGGCTGCCAGCTATCTGCAGACGTTCGCACTTTCGGAGCAGGGCTGCGAAAGGAGCCTGGCTGGGACACCACCATTTCCAGGCTACGTTTGAAGTTTGAGGTAGCAAGACAAGCAAGCAGCCCGATTCTCTGTGCCTCTGTGCGAGCAGTGCCATGGGCAGATGAGGCTGAGCAACAGCTTTCCAGGCTAGCCCCTTCTGGCTGCCAGCTATCTGCAGACGTTCGCACTTTCGGAGCAGGGCTGTGATAGGAGCCTGGCAGGGACACCACCATTCCCAGCATGCGTTTGAAGTTTCAAGTGGCAAGATAAGCAAGCAGCCCCATTGTCTGTGCCTCTATGCGAACAGTGCCATGGGCAGATGAGGCTGAGCAACAGCTTTCCAGGCTAGCCCCTTCTGCCTGCCAGCTATCTGCAGACGTTCGCATTTCAAGAGCAGGGCTGCGAAAGGAGCCTAGCAGGTATACCATCTTTCCCAGGCTACATTTGAAGTTTGAGGTGGCAAGACAAGCAAGGAGCCCCATTCTCTGTGCCTCTGTGCGAGCACTGCCATGGGCAGATGAGGCTGAGCAACAGCTTTCCAGGCTAGCCCCTTCTGGTTGCCAGCTATCTGCAGACGTTCGCATTTCAAGAGCAGGGCTGTGAAAGGAGCCTGGCTGGAACAGCAACTTTCCCAGGCTACGTTTGAAGTTTGAGGTGGCAAGACAAGCAAGCAGCCCCAGTCTCTGTGCCTCTGTGCGAGCAGTGCCATGGGCAGATGAGGCTGAGCAACAGCTTTCCAGGCTAGCACCTTCTGGCTGCCAGCTATCTGCAGACGTTCGCACTTTCGGAGCAGGGCTGCGAAAGGAGCCTGGCTGGGACACCACCATTCCCAGGCTACGTTTGAAGTTTGAGGTGGCAAGACAAGCAAGCAGCCCCAGTCTTTGTGCCTCTGTGCGAGCACTGCCATGGGCAGATGAGGCTGAGCAACAGCTTTCCAGGCTAGCCCCTTCTGCCTGCCAGCTATCTGCAGACGTTCGCATTTCAAGAGCAGGGCTGCGAAAGGAGCCTAGCAGGTACACCATCTTTCCCAGGCTACGTTTGAAGTTTGAGGTGGCAAGACAAGCAAGGAGCCCCATTCTCTGTGCCTCTGTGCGAGCAGTGCCATGGGCAGATGAGGCTGAGCAACAGCTTTCCAGGCTAGCCCCTTCTGGCTGCCAGCTATCTGCAGACGTTCGCATTTCAAGAGCAGGGCTGCGAAAGCAGCCTAGCAGGTACACCATCTTTCCCAGGCTACGTTTGAAGTTTGAGGTGGCAAGACAAGCAAGGAGCCCCATTCTCTGTGCCTCTGTGCGAGCACTGCCATGGGCAGATGAGGCTGAGCAACAGCTTTCCAGGATAGCCCCTTCTGGCTGCCAGCTATCTGCAGACGTTCGCACTTTCGGAGCAGGGCTGTGATAGGAGCCTGGCAGGGACACCACCATTCCCAGGATGCGTTTGAGGTTTCAAGTGGCAAGATAAGCAAGCAGCCCCATTGTCTGTGCCTCTATGCGAACAGTGCCATGGGCAGATGAGGCTGAGCAACAGCTTTCCAGGCTAGCACCTTCTGGCTGCCAGCTATCTGCAGACGTTCGCATTTCAAGAGCAGGGCTGCGAAAGGAGCCTAGCAGGTACACCATCTTTCCCAGGCTACGTTTGAAGTTTGAGGTGGCAAGACAAGCAAGGAGCCCCATTCTCTGTGCCTCTGTGCGAGCAGTGCCATGGGCAGATGAGGCTGAGCAACAGCTTTCCAGGCTAGCCCCTTCTGGCTGCCAGCTATCTGCAGACGTTCGCACTTTCGGAGCAGGGCTGCGAAAGGAGCCTGGCTGGGACACCACCATTCCCAGGCTACGTTTGAAGTTTGAGGTGGCAAGACAAGCAAGCAGCCCGATTCTCTGTGCCTCTATGCGAGCACTGCCATGGGCAGATGAGGCTGAGCAACAGCTTTCCAGGCTAGCCCCTTCTGGCTGCCAGCTATCTGCAGACGTTCGCACTTTCGGAGCAGGGCTGTGATAGGAGCCTGGCAGGGACACCACCATTCCCAGCATGCGTTTGAAGTTTCAAGTGGCAAGATAAGCAAGCAGCCCCATTGTCTGTGCCTCTATGCGAACAGTGCCATGGGCAGATGAGGCTGAGCAACAGCTTTCAAGGATAGCCCCTTCTGCCTGCCAGCTATCTGCAGACGTTCGCATTTCAAGAGCAGGGCTGCGAAAGGAGCCTAGCAGGTATACCATCTTTCCCAGGCTACATTTGAAGTTTGAGGTGGCAAGACAAGCAAGGAGCCCCATTCTCTGTGCCTCTGTGCGAGCACTGCCATGGGCAGATGAGGCTGAGCAACAGCTTTCCAGGCTAGCCCCTTCTGGTTGCCATCTATCTGCAGACGTTCGCATTTCAAGAGCAGGGCTGTGAAAGGAGCCTGGCTGGGACAGCAACTTTCCCAGGCTACGTTTGAAGTTTGAGGTGGCAAGACAAGCAAGCAGCCCCAGTCTCTGTGCCTCTGTGCGAGCAGTGCCATGGGCAGATGAGGCTGAGCAACAGCTTTCCAGGCTAGCACCTTCTGGCTGCCAGCTATCTGCAGACGTTCGCACTTTCGGAGCAGGGCTGCGAAAGGAGCCTGGCTGGGACACCACCATTCCCAGCATGCGTTTGAAGTTTGAGGTGGCAAGACAAGCAAGCAGACCCAGTCTTTGTGCCTCTGTGCGAGCACTGCCATGGGCAGATGAGGCTGAGCAACAGCTTTCCAGGCTAGCCCCTTCTGCCTGCCAGCTATCTGCAGACGTTCGCATTTCAAGAGCAGGGCTGCGAAAGGAGCCTAGCAGGTACACCATCTTTCCCAGGCTACGTTTGAAGTTTGAGGTGGCAAGACAAGCAAGGAGCCCCATTCTCTGTGCCTCTATGCGAGCAGTGCCATGGGCAGATGAGGCTGAGCAACAGCTTTCCAGGCTAGCCCCTTCTGGCTGCCAGCTATCTGCAGACGTTCGCATTTCAAGAGCAGGGCTGCGAAAGCAGCCTAGCAGGTACACCATCTTTCCCAGGCTACGTTTGAAGTTTGAGGTGGCAAGACAAGCAAGGAGCCCCATTCTCTGTGCCTCTGTGCGAGCACTGCCATGGGCAGATGAGGCTGAGCAACAGCTTTCCAGGATAGCCCCTTCTGGCTGCCAGCTATCTGCAGACGTTCGCATTTCAAGAGCAGGGCTGTGATAGGAGCCTGGCAGGGACACCACCATTCCCAGGATGCGTTTGAGGTTTCAAGTGGCAAGATAAGCAAGCAGCCCCATTGTCTGTGCCTCTATGCGAACAGTGCCATGGGCAGATGAGGCTGAGCAACAGCTTTCCAGGCTAGCCCCTTCTGCCTGCCAGCTATCTGCAGACGTTCGCATTTCAAGAGCAGGGCTGCGAAAGGAGCCTAGCAGGTATACCATCTTTCTCTGGCTACGTTTGAAGTTTGAGGTGGCAAGACAAGCAAGGAGCCCCATTCTCTGTGCCTCTGTGCGAGCAGTGCCATGGGCAGATGAGGCTGAGCAACAGCTTTCCAGGCTAGCACCTTCTGGCTGCCAGCTATCTGCAGACGTTCGCACTTTCGGAGCAGGGCTGCGAAAGGAGCCTGGCTGGGACACCAACTTTCCCAGCATACGTTTGAAGTTTGAGGTGGCAAGACAAGCAAGCAGCCCCATTCTCTGTGCCTCTGTGCGAGCACTGCCATGGGCAGATGAGGCTGAGCAACAGCTTTCCAGGATAGCCCCTTCTGGCTGCCAGCTATCTGCAGACGTTCGCACTTTCGGAGCAGGGCTGTGATAGGAGCCTGGCAGGGACACCACCATTCCCAGCATGCGTTTGAAGTTTCAAGTGGCAAGATAAGCAAGCAGCGCCATTCTCTGTGCCTCTATGCGAACAGTGCCATGGGCAGATGAGGCTGAGCAACAGCTTTCGAGGCTAGCCCCTTCTGCCTGCCAGCTATCTGCAGACGGTCGCATTTCAAGAGCAGGGCTGCGAAAGGAGCCTAGCAGGTAAACCATCTTTCCCAGGCTACGTTTGAAGTTTGAGGTGGCAAGACAAGCAAGGAGCCCCATTCTCTGTGCCTCTGTGTGAGCAGTGCCATGGGCAGATGAGGCTGAGCAACAGCTTTCCAGGCTAGCACCTTCTGGCTGCCAGCTATCTGCAGACGTTCGCACTTTCGGAGCAGGGCTGCGAAAGGAGCCAGGCTGGGACACCAACTTTCCCAGCATACGTTTGAAGTTTGAGGTGGCAAGACAAGCAAGCAGCCCCATTCTCTGTGCCTCTGTGCGAGCACTGCCATGGGCAGATGAGGCTGAGCAACAGCTTTCCAGGCTAGCCCCTTCTGCCTGCCAGCTATCTGCAGACGTTCGCATTTCAAGAGCAGGGCTGCGAAAGGAGCCTAGCAGGTAAACCATCTTTCCCAGGCTACGTTTGAAGTTTGAGGTGGCAAGACAAGCAAGCAGCCCCAGTCTCTGTGCCTCTGTGCGAGCACTGCCATGGGCAGATGAGGCTGAGCAACAGCTTTCCAGGATAGCGCCTCTGCCTGCCAGCTATCTGCAGACGTTCGCACTTTCGGAGCAGGGCTGTGATAGGAGCCTGGCTGGGACACCACCATTCCCAGCATGCGTTTGAAGTTTCAAGTGGCAAGATAAGCAAGCAGCCCCATTGTCTGTGCCTCTATGCGAACAGTGCCATGGGCAGATGAGGCTGAGCAACAGCTTTCCAGGCTAGCCCCTTCTGGCTGCCAGCTATCTGCAGACGTTCGCATTTCAAGAGCAGGGCTGCGAAAGGAGCCTAGCAGGTACACCATCTTTCCCAGGCTACGTTTGAAGTTTGAGGTGGCAAGACAAGCAAGGAGCCTCATTCTCTGTGTCTCTGTGCGAGCAGTGCCATGGGCAGATGAGGCTGAGCAACAGCTTTCCAGGCTAGCACCTTCTGGCTGCCAGCTATCTGCAGACGTTCGCACTTTCGGAGCAGAGCTGCGAAAGGAGCCTGGCTGGGACAACACCATTGTCAGGCTACGTTTGAAGTTTGAGGTGGCAAGACAAGCAAGGAGCCCCATTCTCTGTGCCTCTGTGCGAGCAGTGCCATGGGCAGATGAGGCTGAGCAACAGCTTTCCAGGCTAGCCCCTTCTGGTTGCCAGCTATCTGCAGACGTTCGTATTTCAAGAGCAGGGCTGCGAAAGGAGCCTAGCAGGTACACCATCTTTCCCAGGCTACGTCTGAAGTTTGAGGTGGCAAGACAAGCAAGGAGACCCATTCTCTGTGCCTCTGTGTGAGCAGTGCCATGGGCAGATGAGGCTGAGCAACAGCTTTCCAGGCTAGCACCTTCTGGCTGCCAGCTATCTGCAGACGTTCGCACTTTCGGAGCAGGGCTGCGAAAGGAGCCTGGCTGGGACACCAACTTTCCCAGCATACGTTTGAAGTTTGAGGTGGCAAGACAAGCAAGCAGCCCCATTCTCTGTGCCTCTGTGCGAGCACTGCCATGGGCAGATGAGGCTGAGCAACAGCTTTCCAGGATAGCCCCTTCTGCCTGCCAACTATCTGCAGACGTTCGCACTTTCGGAGCAGGGCTGTGATAGGAGCCTGGCAGGGACACCACCATTCCCAGCATGCGTTTGAAGTTTCAAGTGGCAAGATAAGCAAGCAGCCCCATTCTCTGTGCCTCTATGCGAACAGTGCCATGGGCAGATGAGGCTGAGCAACAGCTTTCCAGGCTAGCCCCTTCTGCCTGCCAGCTATCTGCAGACGTTCGCATTTCAAGAGCAGGGCTGCGAAAGGAGCCTAGCAGGTACACCATCTTTCCCAGGCTACGTTTGAAGTTTGAGGACGCAAGACAAGCAAGGAGCCCCATTCTCTGTGCCTCTGTGCGAGCACTGCCATGGGCAGATGAGGCTGAGCAACAGCTTTCCAGGCTAGCCCCTTCTGGCTGCCAGCTATCTGCAGACTTTCGCACTTTCGGAGCAGGGCTGTGATAGGAGCCTGGCAGGGACACCACCATTCCCAGCATGCGTTTGAAGTTTCAAGTTGCCAGATAAGCAAGCAGCCCCATTCTCTGTGCCTCTATGCGAACAGTGCCATGGGCAGATGAGGCTGAGCAACAGCTTTCCAGGCTAGCCCCTTCTGCCTGCCAGCTATCTGCAGACGTTCGCATTTCAAGAGCAGGGCTGCGAAAGGAGCCTAGCAGGTACACCATCTTTCCCAGGCTACGTTTGAAGTTTGAGGTGGCAAGACAAGCAAGGAGCCCGATTCTCTGTGCCTCTGTGCGAGCACTGCCATGGGCAGATGAGGCTGAGCAACAGCTTTCCAGGCTAGCCCCTTCTGGCTGCCAGCTATACGCAGACGTTCGCACTTTCGAAGCAGGGCCGTGATAGGAGCCTGGCAGGGACACCACCATTCCCAGCATGCGTTTGAGGTTTCAAGTGGCAAGATAAGCAAGCAGCCCCATTCTCTGTGCCTCTATGCGAACAGTGCCATGGGCAGATGAGGCTGAGCAACAGCTTTCCAGGCTAGCCCCTTCTGGTTGCCAGCTATCTGCAGACGTTCGTATTTCAAGAGCAGGGCTGCGAAAGGAGCCTAGCAGGTACACCATCTTTCCCAGGCTACGTTTGAAGTTTGAGGTGGCAAGACAAGCAAGGAGACCCATTCTCTGTGCCTCTGTGTGAGCAGTGCCATGGGCAGATGAGGCTGAGCAACAGCTTTCCAGGCTAGCACCTTCTGGCTGCCAGCTATCTGCAGACGTTCGCACTTTCGGAGCAGGGCTGCGAAAGGAGCCTGGCTGGGACACCAACTTTCCCAGCATACGTTTGAAGTTTGAGGTGGCAAGACAAGCAAGCAGCCCCATTCTCTGTGCCTCTGTGCGAGCACTGCCATGGGCAGATGAGGCTGAGCAACAGCTTTCCAGGATAGCCCCTTCTGCCTGCCAACTATCTGCAGACGTTCGCACTTTCGGAGCAGGGCTGTGATAGGAGCCTGGCAGGGACACCACCATTCCCAGCATGCGTTTGAAGTTTCAAGTGGCACGATAAGCAAGCAGCCCCATTCTCTGTGCCTCTATGCGAACAGTGCCATGGGCAGATGAGGCTGAGCAACAGCTTTCCAGGCTAGCACCTTCTGCCTGCCAGCTATCTGCAGACGTTCGCATTTCAAGAGCAGGGCTGCGAAAGGAGCCTAGCAGGTACACCATCTTTCCCAGGCTACGTTTGAAGTTTGAGGACGCAAGACAAGCAAGGAGTCCCATTCTCTGTGCCTCTGTGCGAGCACTGCCATGGGCAGATGAGGCTGAGCAACAGCTTTCCAGGATAGCCCCTTCTGGCTGCCAGCTATCTGCAGACGTTCGCATTTCAAGAGCAGGGCTGCGAAAGCAGCATAGCAGGTACACCATCTTTCCCAGGCTACGTTTGAAGTTTGAGGTGGCAAGACAAGCAAGGAGCCCCATTCTCTGTGCCTCTGTGCGAGCAGTGCCATGGGCAGATGAGGCTGAGCAACAGCTTTCCATGATAGCCCCTTCTGGCTGCCAGCTATCTGCAGACGTTCGCACTTTCGGAGCAGGGCTGTGATAGGAGCCTGGCAGGGATACCACCATTCCCAGCTTGCGTTTGAAGTTTCAAGTGGCAAGATAAGCAAGCAGCCCCATTCTCTGTGCCTCTATGCGAACAGTGCCATGGGCAGATGAGGCTGAGCAACAGCTTTCCAGGCTAGCCCCTTCTGCCTGCCAGCTATCTGCAGACGTTCGCATTTCAAGAGCAGGGCTGCGAAAGGAGCCTAGCAGGTACACCATCTTTCCCAGGCTACGTTTGAAGTTTGAGGTGGCAAGACAAACAAGGAGCCCCATTCTCTGTGCCTCTGTGCGAGCAGTGCCATGGGCAGATGAGGCTGAGCAACAGCTTTCCAGGCTAGCCCCTTCTGCCTGCCAGCTATCTGCAGACGTTCGCACTTTCGGAGCAGGACAGTGATAGGAGCCTGGCAGGGACACCACCATTCCCAGCATGCGTTTGAAGTTTCAAGTGGCAAGATAAGCAAGCAGCCCCATTGTCTGTGCCTCTGTGCGAACAGTGCCATGGGCAGATGAGGCTGAGCAACAGCTTTCGAGGCTAGCCCCTTCTGGCTGCCAGCTATCTGCAGACGTTCGCATTTCAAGAGCATGGCTGCGAAAGGAGCTTAGCAGGTATACCATCTTTCCCAGGCTACGTTTGAAGTTTGAGGACGCAAGACAAGCAAGGAGCCCCATTCTCTGTGCCTCTGTGCGAGCACTGCCATGGGCAGATGAGGCTGAGCAACAGCTTTCCAGGCTAGCCCCTTCTGCCTGCCAGCTATCTGCAGACTTTCGCACTTTCGGAGCAGGGCTGTGATAGGAGCCTGGCAGGGACACCACCATTCCCAGCATGCGTTTGAAGTTTCAAGTTGCCAGATAAGCAAGTAGTCCCATTGTCTGTGCCTCTATGCGAACAGTGCCATGGGCAGATGAGGCTGAGCAACAGCTTTCCAGGCTAGCCCCTTCTGCCTGCCAGCTATCTGCAGACGTTCGCATTTCAAGAGCAGGGCTGCGAAAGGAGCCTAGCAGGTACACCATCTTTCCCAGGCTACGTTTGAAGTTTGAGGTGGCAAGACAAGCAAGGAGCCCCATTCTCTGTGCCTCTGTGCGAGCACTGCCATGGGCAGATGAGGCTGAGCAACAGCTTTCCAGGGTAGCCCCTTCTGGCTGCCAGCTATATGCAGACGTTCGCACTTTCGGAGCAGGGCCGTGATAGGAGCCTGGCAGGGACACCACCATTCCCAGCATGCGTTTGAGGTTTCAAGTGGCAAGATAAGCAAGCAGCCCCATTCTCTGTGCCTCTATGCGAACAGTGCCATGGGCAGATGAGGCTGAGCAACAGCTTTCCAGGCTAGCCCCTTCTGCCTGCCAGCTATCTGCAGACGTTCGCATTTCAAGAGCAGGGCTGCGAAAGGAGCCTAGCAGGTACACCATCTTTCCCAGGCTACATTTGAAGTTTGAGGTGGCAAGACAAGCAAGGAGCCCCAGTCTCTGTGCCTCTGTGCGAGCACTGCCATGGGCAGATGAGGCTGAGCAACAGCTTTCCAGGATAGCCCCTTCTGGCTGCCAGCTATCTGCAGACGTTCGCATTTCAAGAGCAGGGCTGCGAAAGGAGCCTAGCAGGTACACCATCTTTCCCAGGCTACGTTTGAAGTTTGAGGTGGCAAGACAAACAAGGAGCCCCATTCTCTGTGCCTCTGTGCGAGCAGTGCCATGGGCAGATGAGGCTGAGCAACAGCTTTCCAGGCTAGCCCCTTCTGCCTGCCAGCTATCTGCAGACGTTCGCACTTTCGGAGCAGGACAGTGATAGGAGCCTGGCAGGGACACCACCATTCCCAGCATGCGTTTGAGGTTTCAAGTGGCAAGATAAGCAAGCAGCCCCATTGTCTGTGCCTCTATGCGAACAGTGCCATGGGCAGATGAGGCTGAGCAACAGCTTTCGAGGCTAGCCCCTTCTGGCTGCCAGCTATCTGCAGACGTTCGCATTTCAAGAGCATGGCTGCGAAAGGAGCCTAGCAGGTATACCATCTTTCCCAGGCTACGTTTGAAGTTTGAGGACGCAAGACAAGCAAGGAGCCCCATTCTCTGTGCCTCTGTGCGAGCACTGCCATGGGCAGATGAGGCTGAGCAACAGCTTTCCAGGCTAGCCCCTTCTGGCTGCCAGCTATCTGCAGACTTTCGCACTTTCGGAGCAGGGCTGTGATAGGAGCCTGGCAGGGACACCACCATTCCCAGCATGCGTTTGAAGTTTCAAGTGGCAAGATAAGCAAGCAGCCCCATTGTCTGTGCCTCTATGCGAACAGTGCCATGGGCAGATGAGGCTGAGCAACAGCTTTCCAGGCTAGCCCCTTCTGGCTGCCAGCTATCTGCAGACGTTCGCATTTCAAGAGCAGGGCTGCGAAAGGAGCCTAGCAGGTACACCATCTTTCCCAGGCTACGTTTGAAGTTTGAGGTGGCAAGACAAGCAAGGAGCCCCATTCTCTGTGCCTCTGTGCGAGCACTGCCATGGGCAGATGAGGCTGAGCAACAGCTTTCCAGGCTAGCCCCTTCTGGCTGCCAGCTATATGCAGACGTTCGCACTTTCGGAGCAGGGCTGTGATAGGAGCCTGGCAGGGACACCACCATTCCCAGCATGCGTTTGAGGTTTCAAGTGGCAAGATAAGCAAGCAGCCCCATTCTCTGTGCCTCTATGCGAACAGTGCCATGGGCAGATGAGGCTGAGCAACAGCTTTCCAGGCTAGCCCCTTCTGGCTGCCAGCTATCTGCAGACCTTCGCATTTCAAGAGCAGGGCTGCGAAAGGAGCCTAGCAGGTACACCATCTTTCCCAGGCTACATTTGAAGTTTGAGGTGGCAAGACAAGCAAGGAGCCCCAGTCTCTGTGCCTCTGTGCGAGCACTGCCATGGGCAGATGAGGCTGAGCAACAGCTTTCCAGGCTAGCACCTTCTGGCTGCCAGCTATCTGCAGACGTTCGCACTTTCGGAGCAGGGTTGCGAAAGGAGCCTGGCTGGGACACCACCATTCCCAGGCTACTTTTGAAGTTTGAGGTGGCAAGACAAGCACACAGCCCCATTCTCTGTGCCTCTGTGCGAGCACTGCCATGGGCAGATGAGGCTGAGCAACAGCTTTCCAGGATAGCCCCTTCTGCCTGCCAGCTATCTGCAGACGTTCGCACTTTCGGAGCAGGGCTGTGATAGGAGCCTGGCAGGGACACCACCATTCCCAGCATGCGTTTGAACTTTCAAGTGGCAAGATAAGCAAGCAGCCCCATTCTCTGGGCCTCTATGCGAACAGTGCCATGGGCAGATGAGGCTGAGCAACAGCTTTCCAGGCTAGCACCTTCTGGCTGCCAGCTATCTGCAGACGTTCGCATTTCAAGAGCAGGGCTGCGAAAGGAGCCTAGCAGGTACACCATCTTTCCCAGGCTACGTTTGAAGTTTGAGGACGCAAGACAAGCAAGGAGCCCCAGTCTCTGTGCCTCTGTGCGAGCACTGCCATGGGCAGATGAGGCTGAGCAACAGCTTTCCAGGCTAGCCCCTTCTGCCTGCCAGCTATCTGCAGACGTTCGCATTTCAAGAGCAGGGCTGCGAAAGCAGCCTAGCAGGTACACCATCTTTCCCAGGCTACGTTTGAAGTTTGAGGTGGCAAGACAAGCAAGCAGCCCCAGTCTCTGTGCCTCTGTGCGAGCACTGCCATGGGCAGATGAGGCTGAGCAACAGCTTTCCAGGCTAGCCCCTTCTGCCTGCCAGCTATCTGCAGACGTTCGCACTTTCGGAGCAGGACTGTGATAGGAGCCTGGCAGGGACACCACCATTCCCAGCATGCGTTTGAAGTTTCAAGTGGCCAGATAAGCAAGCAGCCCCATTCTCTGTGCCTCTATGCGAACAGTGCCATGGGCAGATGAGGCTGAGCAACAGCTTTCGAGGCTAGCCCCTTCTGGCTGCCAGCTATCTGCAGACGTTCGCATTTCAAGAGCATGGCTGCTAAAGGAGCCTAGCAGGTATACCGTCTTTCCCAGGCTACGTTTGAAGTTTGAGGACGCAAGACAAGCAAGGAGCCCCATTCTCTGTGCCTCTGTGCGAGCAGTGCCATGGGCAGATGAGGCTGAGCAACAGCTTTCCAGGCTAGCACCATCTGGCTGCCAGCTATCTGCAGTCGTTCGCACTTTCGGAGCAGGGCTGCGAAAGGAGCCTGGCTGGGACACCAACTTTCCCAGGCTACGTTTGAAGTTTGAGGTGGCAAGACAAGCAAGCAGCCCCATTCTCTGTGCCTCTATGCGAACAGTGCCATGGGCAGATGAGGCTGAGCAACAGCTTTCCAGGATAGCCCCTTCTGCCTGCCAGCTATCTGCAGACGTTCGCACTTTCGGAGCAGGGCTGTGATAGGAGCCTGGCAGGGACACCACCATTTCCAGCATGCGTTTGAACTTTCAAGTGGCAAGATAAGCAAGCAGCCCCATTCTCTGTGCCTCTATGCGAACAGTGCCATGGGCAGATGAGGCTGAGCAACAGCTTTCCAGGCTAGCCCCTTCTGGCTGCCAGCTATCTGCAGACGTTCGCATTTCAAGAGCAGGGCTGCGAAAGGAGCCTAGCAGGTACACCATCTTTCCCAGGCTACGTTTGAAGTTTGAGGTGGCAAGACAAGCAAGGAGCCCCATTCTCTGTGCCTCTGTGCGAGCAGTGCCATGGGCAGATGAGGCTGAGCAACAGCTTTCCAGGCTAGCCCCTTCTGCCTGCCAGCTATCTGCAGACGTTCGCACTTTCGGAGCAGGGCTGCGAAAGGAGCCTGGCTGGGACACCAACTTTCCCAGGCTACGTTTGAAGTTTGAGGTGGCAAGACAAGCAAGCAGCCCCATTCTCTGTGCCTCTGTGCGAGCAGTGCCATGGGCAGATGAGGCTGAGCAACAGCTTTCCAGGCTAGCACCATCTGGCTGCCAGCTATCTGCAGTCGTTCGCACTTTCGGAGCAGGGCTGCAAAAGGAGCCTGGCTGGGACACCAACTTTCCCAGGCTACGTTTGAAGTTTGAGGTGGCAAGACAAGCAAGCAGCCCCATTCTCTGTGCCTCTGTGCGAGCACTGCCATGGGCAGATGAGGCTGAGCAACAGCTTTCCAGGATAGCCCCTTCTGCCTGCCAGCTATCTGCAGACGTTCGCACTTTCGGAGCAGGGCTGTGATAGGAGCCTGGCAGGGACACCACCATTCCCAGCATGCATTTGAGGTTTCAAGTGGCAAGATAAGCAAGCAGCCCCATTCTCTGTGCCTCTATGCGAACAGTGCCATGGGCAGATGAGGCTGAGCAACAGCTTTCCAGGCTAGCCCCTTCTGGCTGCCAGCTATCTGCAGACGTTCGCATTTCAAGAGCAGGGCTGCGAAAGGAGCCTAGCAGGTACACCATCTTTCCCAGGCTACGTTTGAAGTTTGAGGTGGCAAGACAAGCAAGGAGCCCCAGTCTCTGTGCCTCTGTGCGAGCACTGCCATGGGCAGATGAGGCTGAGCAACAGCTTTCCAGGCTAGCACCTTCTGCCTGCCAGCTATCTGCAGACGTTCGCACTTTTGGAGCAGGGCTGCGAAAGGAGCCTGGCTGGGACACCACCATTCCCAGGCTACTTTTGAAGTTTGAGGTGGCAAGACAAGCAAGCAGCCCCATTCTCTGTGCCTCTGTGCGAGCAGTGCCATGGGCAGATGAGGCTGAGCAACAGCTTTCCAGGATAGCCCCTTCTGCCTGCCAGCTATCTGCAGACGTTCGCACTTTCGGAGCAGGGCTGTGATAGGAGCCTGGCAGGGACACCACCATTCCCAGCATGCGTTTGAACTTTCAAGTGGCAAGATAAGCAAGCAGCCCCATTCTCTGTGCCTCTATGCGAACAGTGCCATGGGCAGATGAGGTTGAGCAACAGCTTTCCAGGCTAGCACCTTCTGGATGCCAGCTATCTGCAGACGTTCGCATTTCAAGAGCAGGGCTGCGAAAGGAGCCTAGCAGGTACACCATCTTTCCCAGGCTACGTTTGAAGTTTGAGGACGCAAGACAAGCAAGGAGCCCCAGTCTCTGTGCCTCTGTGCGAGCACTGCCATGGGCAGATGAGGCTGAGCAACAGCTTTCCAGGCTAGCCCCTTCTGCCTGCCAGCTATCTGCAGACGTTCGCATTTCAAGAGCAGGGCTGCGAAAGCAGCCTAGCAGGTACACCATCTTTCCCAGGCTACGTTTGAAGTTTGAGGTGGCAAGACAAGCAAGCAGCCCCATTCTCTGTGCCTCTGTGCGAGCACTGCCATGGGCAGATGAGGCTGAGCAACAGCTTTCCAGGATAGCCCCTTCTGGCTGCCAGCTATCTGCAGACGTTCGCACTTTCGGAGCAGGGCTGTGATAGGAGCCTGGCAGGGACACCACCATTCCCAGCATGCGTTTGAAGTTTCAAGTGGCAAGATAAGCAAGCAGCCCCATTCTCTGTGCCTCTATGCGAACAGTGCCATGGGCAGATGAGGCTGAGCAACAGCTTTCCAGGCTAGCCCCTTCTGGCTGCCAGCTATCTGCAGACGTTCGCATTTCAAGAGCAGGGCTGCGAAAGGAGCCTAGCAGGTACACCATCATTCCCAGGCTACGTTTGAAGTTTGAGGTGGCAAGACAAGCAAGGAGCCCCATTCTCTGTGCCTCTGTGCGAGCAGTGCCATGGGCAGATGAGGCTGAGCAACAGCTTTCCAGGCTAGCACCTTCTGCCTGCCAGCTATCTGCAGACGTTCGCACTTTCGGAGCAGGGCTGCGAAAGGAGCCTGGCTGGGACACCACCATTCCCAGGTTACGTTTGAAGTTTGAGGTGGCAAGACAAGCAAGCAGCCCGATTCTCTGTGCCTCTGTGCGAGCACTGCCATGGGCAGATGAGGCTGAGCAACAGCTTTCCAGGCTAGCCCCTTCTGGCTGCCAGCTATCTGCAGACGTTCGCACTTTCGGAGCAGGGCTGTGATAGGATCCTGGCAGGGACACCACCATTCCCAGCATGCATTTGAGGTTTCAAGTGGCAAGATAAGCAAGCAGCCCCATTCTCTGTGCCTCTATGCGAACAGTGCCATGGGCAGATGAGGCTGAGCAACAGCTTTCCAGGCTAGCCCCTTCTGGCTGCCAGCTATCTGCAGACATTCGCATTTCAAGAGCAGGGCTGCGAAAGGAGCCTAGCAGGTACACCATCTTTCCCAGGCTACATTTGAAGTTTGAGGTGGCAAGACAAGCAAGCAGCCCCATTCTCTGTGCCTCTGTGCGAGCAGTGCCATGGGCAGATGAGGCTGAGCAACAGCTTTCCAGGATAGCCCCTTCTGCCTGCCAGCTATCTGCAGACGTTCGCACTTTCGGAGCAGGGCTGTGATAGGAGCCTGGCAGGGACACCACCATTCCCAGCATGCGTTTGAACTTTCAAGTGGCAAGATAAGCAAGCAGCCCCATTCTCTGTGCCTCTATGCGAACAGTGCCATGGGCAGATGAGGCTGAGCAACAGCTTTCCAGGCTAGCACCTTCTGGATGCCAGCTATCTGCAGACGTTCGCATTTCAAGAGCAGGGCTGCGAAAGGAGCCTAGCAGGTACACCATCTTTCCCAGGCTACGTTTGAAGTTTGAGGACGCAAGACAAGCAAGGAGCCCCAGTCTCTGTGCCTCTGTGCGAGCACTGCCATGGGCAGATGAGGCTGAGCAACAGCTTTCCAGGCTAGCCCCTTCTGCCTGCCAGCTATCTGCAGACGTTCGCATTTCAAGAGCAGGGCTGCGAAAGCAGCCTAGCAGGTACACCATCTTTCCCAGGCTACGTTTGAAGTTTGAGGTGGCAAGACAAGCAAGGAGCCCCATTCTCTGTGCCTCTGTGCGAGCACTGCCATGGGCAGATGAGGCTGAGCAACAGCTTTCCAGGCTAGCCCCTTCTGCCTGCCAGCTATCTGCAGACGTTCGCACTTTCGGAGCAGGGCTGTGATAGGAGCCTGGCAGGGACACCACCATTCCCAGCATGCGTTTGAAGTTTCAAGTGGCAAGATAAGCAAGCAGCCCCATTCTCTGTGCCTCTATGCGAACAGTGCCATGGGCAGATGAGGCTGAGCAACAGCTTTCGAGGCTAGCCCCTTCTGGCTGCCAGCTATCTGCAGATGTTCGCATTTCAAGAGCATGGCTGCTAAAGGAGCCTAGCAGGTATACTGTCTTTCCCAGGCTACGTTTGAAGTTTGAGGACGCAAGACAAGCAAGGAGCCCCATTCTCTGTGCCTCTGTGCGAGCAGTGCCATGGGCAGATGAGGCTGAGCAACAGCTTTCCAGGCTAGCACCATCTGGCTGCCAGCTATCTGCAGTCGTTCGCACTTTCGGAGCAGGGCTGCGAAAGGAGCCTGGCTGGGACACCAACTTTCCCAGGCTACGTTTGAAGTTTGAGGTGGCAAGACAAGCAAGCAGCCCCATTCTCTGTGCCTCTGTGCGAGCACTGCCATGGGCAGATGAGGCTGAGCAACAGCTTTCCAGGATAGCCCCTTCTGGCTGCCAGCTATCTGCAGACGTTCGCACTTTCGGAGCAGGGCTGTGATAGGAGCCTGGCAGGGACACCACCATTCCCAGCATGCGTTTGAACTTTCAAGTGGCAAGATAAGCAAGCAGCCCCATACTCTGTGCCTCTATGCGAACAGTGCCATGGGCAGATGAGGCTGAGCAACAGCTTTCCAGGCTAGCCCCTTCTGGCTGCCAGCTATCTGCAGACGTTCGCATTTCAAGAGCAGGGCTGCGAAAGAAGCCTAGCAGGTACACCATCTTTCCCAGGCTACGTTTGAAGTTTGAGGTGGCAAGACAAGCAAGGAGCCCCATTCTCTGTGCCTCTGTGCGAGCAGTGCCATGGGCAGATGAGGCTGAGCAACAGCTTTCCAGGCTAGCACCTTCTGCCTGCCAGCTATCTGCAGACGTTCGCACTTTCGGAGCAGGGCTGCGAAAGGAGCCTGGCTGGGACACCACCATTCCCAGGCTACGTTTGAAGTTTGAGGTGGCAAGACAAGCAAGCAGCCCGATTCTCTGTGACTCTCTGCGAGCACTGCCATGGGCAGATGAGGCTGAGCAACAGCTTTCCAGGCTAGCCCCTTCTGGCTGCCAGCTATCTGCAGACGTTCGCACTTTCGGAGCAGGGCTGTGATAGGAGCCTGGCAGGGACACCACCATTCCCAGCATGCCTTTGAGGTTTCAAGTGGCAAGATAAGCAAGCAGCCCCATTCTCTGTGCCTCTGTGCGAGCAGTGCCATGGGCAGATGAGGCTGAGCAACAGCTTTCCAGGCTAGCCCCTTCTGGCTGCCAGCTATCTGCAGACGTTCACATTTCAAGAGCAGGGCTGCGAAAGGAGCCTAGCAGGTACACCATCTTTCCCAGGCTACATTTGAAGTTTGAGGTGGCAAGACAAGCAAGGAGCCCCAGTCTCTGTGCCTCTGTGCGAGCACTGCCATGGGCAGATGAGGCTGAGCAACAGCTTTCCAGGCTAGCACCTTCTGGCTGCCAGCTATCTGCAGACGTTCGCGCTTTTGGAGCAGGGCTGCGAAAGGAGCCTGGCTGGGACACCACCATTCCCAGGCTACTTTTGAAGTTTAAGGTGGCAAGACAAGCAAACAGCCCTATTCTCTGTGCCTCTGTGCGAGCCGTGCCATGGGCAGATGAGGCTGAGCAACAGCTTTCCAGGATAGCCCCTTCTGCCTGCCAGCTATCTGCAGACGTTCGCACTTTCGGAGCAGGGCTGTGATAGGAGCCTGGCAGGGACACCACCATTCCCAGCATGCGTTTGAACTTTCAAGTGGCAAGATAAGCAAGCAGCCCCATTCTCTGTGCCTCTATGCGAACAGTGCCATGGGCAGATGAGGCTGAGCAACAGCTTTCCAGGCTAGCCCCTTCTGGCTGCCAGCTATCTGCAGACGTTCGCATTTCAAGAGCAGGGCTGCGAAAGGAGCCTAGCAGGTACACCATCTTTCCCAGGCTACGTTTGAAGTTTGAGGTGGCAAGACAAGCAAGGAGACCCATTCTCTGTGCCTCTGTGTGAGCAGTGCCATGGGCAGATGAGGCTGAGCAACAGCTTTCCAGGCTAGCACCTTCTGGCTGCCAGCTATCTGCAGACGTTCGCACTTTCGGAGCAGGGCTGCGAAAGGAGCCTGGCTGGGACACCAACTTTCCCAGGCTACGTTTGAATTTTGAGGTGGCAAGACAAGCAAGCAGCCCCATTCTCTGTGCCTCTGTGCGAGCACTGCCATGGGCAGATGAGGCTGAGCAACAGCTTTCCAGGATAGCCCCTTCTGCCTGCCAACTATCTGCAGACGTTCGCACTTTTGGAGCAGGGCTGTGATAGGAGCCTGGCAGGGACACCACCATTCCCAGCATGCGTTTGAAGTTTCAAGTGGCCAGATAAGCAAGCAGCCCCATTCTCTGTGCCTCTATGCGAACAGTGCCATGGGCAGATGAGGCTGAGCAACAGCTTTCGAGGCTAGCCCCTTCTGCCTGCCAGCTATCTGCAGACGTTCGCATTTCAAGAGCAGGGCTGCGAAAGGAGCCTAGCAGGTACACCATCTTTCCGAGGCTACGTTTGAAGTTTGAGGACACAACACAAGCAAGGAGCCCGATTCTCTGTGCCTCTGTGCGAGCACTGCCATGGGCAGATGAGGCTGAGCAACAGCTTTCCATGATAGCCCCTTCTGGCTGCCAGCTATCTGCAGACGTTCGCACTTTCGGAGCAGGGCTGTGATAGGAGCCTGGCAGGGACACCACCATTCCCAGCATGCGTTTGAAGTTTCAAGTGGCAAGATAAGCAAGCAGCCCCATTGTCTGTGCCTCTATGCGAACAGTGCCATGGGCAGATGAGGCTGAGCAACAGCTTTCCAGGCTAGCCCCTTCTGCCTGCCAGCTATCTGCAGACGGTCGCATTTCAAGAGCAGGGCTGCGAAAGGAGCCTAGCAGGTACACCAGTTTTCCCAGGCTACGTTTGACGTTTGAGGTGGCAAGACAAGCAAGGAGCCCCATTCTCTGTGCCTCTGTGCGAGCAGTGCCATGGGCAGATGAGGCTGAGCAACAGCTTTCCAGGCTAGCCCCTTCTGCCTGCCAGCTATCTGCAGACGTTCGCACTTTCGGAGCAGGACTGTGATAGGAGCCTGGGAGGGACACCACCATTCCCAGCATGCGTTTGAAGTTTCAAGTGGCAAGATAAGCAAGCAGCCCCATTGTCTGTGCCTCTATGCGAACAGTGCCATGGGCAGATGAGGCTGAGCAACAGCTTTCGAGGCTAGCCCCTTCTGGCTGCCAGCTATCTGCAGACGTTCGCATTTCAAGAGCATGGCTGCGAAAGGAGCCTAGCAGATATACCATCTTTCCCAGGCTACGTTTGAAGTTTGAGGACGCAAGACAAGCAAGGAGCCCCATTCTCTGTGCCTCTGTGCGAGCACTGCCATGGGCAGATGAGGCTGAGCAACAGCTTTCCAGGCTAGCCCCTTCTGGCTGCCAGCTATCTGCAGACTTTCGCACTTTCGGAGCAGGGCTGTGATAGGAGCCTGGCAGGGACACCACCATTCCCAGCATGCGTTTGAGGTTTCAAGTGGCAAGATAAGCAAGCAGCCCCATTCTCTGTGCCTCTATGCGAACAGTGCCATGGGCAGATGAGGCTGAGCAACAGCTTTCGAGGCTAGCCCCTTCTGCCTGCCAGCTATCTGCAGACGTTCGCATTTCAAGAGCAGGGCTGCGAAAGGAGCCTAGCAGGTACACCATCTTTCCCAGGCTACATTTGAAGTTTGAGGTGGCAAGACAAGCAAGGAGCCCCAGTCTCTGTGCCTCTGTGCGAGCACTGCCATGGGCAGATGAGGCTGAGCAACAGCTTTCCAGGCTAGCACCTTCTGGCTGCCAGCTATCTGCAGACGTTCGCATTTCAAGAGCAGGGCTGCGAAAGGAGCCTGGCTGGGACACCACCATTCCCAGGCTACTTTTGAAGTTTAAGGTGGCAAGACAAGCAAGCAGCCCTATTCTCTGTGCCTCTGTGCGAGCAGTGCCATGGGCAGATGAGGCTGAGCAACAGCTTTCCAGGATAGCCCCTTCTGCCTGCCAGCTATCTGCAGACGTTCGCACTTTCGGAGCAGGGCTGTGATAGGAGCCTGGCAGGGACACCACCATTCCCAGCATGCGTTTGAACTTTCAAGTGGCAAGATAAGCAAGCAGCCCCATTGTCTGTGCCTCTATGCGAACAGTGCCATGGGCAGATGAGGCTGAGCAACAGCTTTCCAGGCTAGCCCCTTCTGGCTGCCAGCTATCTGCAGACGTTCGCATTTCAAGAGCAGGGCTGCGAAAGGAGCCTAGCAGGTACACCATCTTTCCCAGGCTACGTTTGAAGTTTGAGGTGGCAAGACAAGCAAGGAGACCCATTCTCTGTGCCTCTGTGTGAGCAGTGCCATGGGCAGATGAGGCTGAGCAACAGCTTTCCAGGCTAGCACCTTCTGGCTGCCAGCTATCTGCAGACGTTCGCACTTTCGGAGCAGGGCTGCGAAAGGAGCCTGGCTGGGACACCAACTTTCCCAGGCTACGTTTGAATTTTGAGGTGGCAAGACAAGCAAGCAGCCCCATTCTCTGTGCCTCTGTGCGAGCACTGCCATGGGCAGATGAGGCTGAGCAACAGCTTTCCAGGATAGCCCCTTCTGCCTGCCAACTATCTGCAGACGTTCGCACTTTTGGAGCAGGGCTGTGATAGGAGCCTGGCAGGGACACCACCATTCCCAGCATGCGTTTGAAGTTTCAAGTGGCCAGATAAGCAAGCAGCCCCATTCTCTGTGCCTCTATGCGAACAGTGCCATGGGCAGATGAGGCTGAGCAACAGCTTTCGAGGCTAGCCCCTTCTGCCTGCCAGCTATCTGCAGACGTTCGCATTTCAAGAGCAGGGCTGCGAAAGGAGCCTAGCAGGTACACCATCTTTCCGAGGCTACGTTTGAAGTTTGAGGACACAACACAAGCAAGGAGCCCGATTCTCTGTGCCTCTGTGCGAGCACTGCCATGGGCAGATGAGGCTGAGCAACAGCTTTCCAGGCTAGCCCCTTCTGGCTGCCAGCTATCTGCAGACGTTCGCATTTCAAGAGCAGGGCTGCGAAAGGAGCCTAGCAGGTACACCATCTTTCCCAGGCTACGTTTGAAGTTTGAGGACGCAAGACAAGCAAGGAGTCCCATTCTCTGTGCCTCTGTGCGAGCACTGCCATGGGCAGATGAGGCTGAGCAACAGCTTTCCAGGCTAGCCCCTTCTGCCTGCCAGCTATCTGCAGACGTTCGCATTTCAAGAGCAGGGCTGCGAAAGCAGCCTAGCAGGTACACCATCTTTCCCAGGCTACGTTTGAAGTTTGAGGTGGCAAGACAAGCAAGGAGCCCCATTCTCTGTGCCTCTGTGCGAGCACTGCCATGGGCAGATGAGGCTGAGCAACAGCTTTCCAGGCTAGCCCCTTCTGCCTGCCAGCTATCTGCAGACGTTCGCACTTTCGGAGCAGGGCTGTGATAGGAGCCTGGCAGGGACACCACCATTCCCAGCTTGCGTTTGAAGTTTCAAGTGGCAAGATAAGCAAGCAGCCCCATTGTCTGTGCCTCTATGCGAACAGTGCCATGGGCAGATGAGGCTGAGCAACAGCTTTCCAGGCTAGCCCCTTCTGCCTGCCAGCTATCTGCAGACGGTCGCATTTCAAGAGCAGGGCTGCGAAAGGAGCCTAGCAGGTACACCAGTTTTCCCAGGCTACGTTTGAAGTTTGAGGTGGCAAGACAAGCAAGGAGCCCCATTCTCTGTGCCTCTGTGCGAGCAGTGCCATGGGCAGATGAGGCTGAGCAACAGCTTTCCAGGCTAGCCCCTTCTGCCTGCCAGCTATCTGCAGACGTTCGCACTTTCGGAGCAGGACTGTGATAGGAGCCTGGCAGGGACACCACCATTCCCAGCATGCGTTTGAAGTTTCAAGTGGCAAGATAAGCAAGCAGCCCCATTGTCTGTGCCTCTATGCGAACAGTGCCATGGGCAGATGAGGCTGAGCAACAGCTTTCCAGGCTAGCCCCTTCTGGCTGCCAGCTATCTGCAGACGTTCGCATTTCAAGAGCATGGCTGCGAAAGGAGCCTAGCAGATATACCATCTTTCCCAGGCTACGTTTGAAGTTTGAGGACGCAAGACAAGCAAGGAGCCCCATTCTCTGTGCCTCTGTGCGAGCACTGCCATGGGCAGATGAGGCTGAGCAACAGCTTTCCAGGCTAGCCCCTTCTGGCTGCCAGCTATCTGCAGACTTTCGCACTTTCGGAGCAGGGCTGTGATAGGAGCCTGGCAGGGACACCACCATTCCCAGCATGCGTTTGAGGTTTCAAGTGGCAAGATAAGCAAGCTGCCCCATTGTCTGTGCCTCTATGCGAACAGTGCCATGGGCAGATGAGGCTGAGCAACAGCTTTCCAGGCTAGCCCCTTCTGGCTGCCAGCTATCTGCAGACGTTCGCATTTCAAGAGCAGGGCTGCGAAAGGAGCCTAGCAGGTACACCATCTTTCCCAGGCTACATTTGAAGTTTGAGGTGGCAAGACAAGCAAGGAGCCCCAGTCTCTGTGCCTCTGTGCGAGCACTGCCATGGGCAGATGAGGCTGAGCAACAGCTTTCCAGGCTAGCACCTTCTGGCTGCCAGCTATCTGCAGACGTTCGCACTTTCGGAGCAGGGCTGCGAAAGGAGCCTGGCTGGGACACCACCATTCCCAGGCTACTTTTGAAGTTTGAGGTGGCAAGACAAGCAAGCAGCCCCATTCTCTGTGCCTCTGTGCGAGCAGTGCCATGGGCAGATGAGGCTGAGCAACAGCTTTCCAGGCTAGCCCCTTCTGCCTGCCAGCTATTTGCAGACGTTCGCACTTTCGGAGCAGGGCTGTGATAGGAGCCTGGCAGGGACACCACCATTCCCAGCATGCGTTTGAACTTTCAAGTGGCAAGATAAGCAAGCAGCCCCATTCTCTGTGCCTCTATGCGAACAGTGCCATGGGCAGATGAGGCTGAGCAACAGCTTTCCAGGCTAGCCCCTTCTGCCTGCCAGCTATCTGCAGACGTTCGCATTTCAAGAGCAGGGCTGCGAAAGGAGCCTAGCAGGTACACCATCTTTCCCAGGCTACGTTTGAAGTTTGAGGTGGCAAGACAAGCAAGGAGACCCATTCTCTGTGCCTCTGTGTGAGCAGTGCCATGGGCAGATGAGGCTGAGCAACAGCTTTCCAGGCTAGCACCTTCTGGCTGCCAGCTATCTGCAGACGTTCGCACTTTCGGAGCAGGGCTGTTAAAGGAGCCTGGCTGGGACACCACCATTCTCAGGCTACGTTTGAATTTTGAGGTGGCAAGACAAGCAAGCAGCCCCATTCTCTGTGCCTCTGTGCGAGCACTGCCATGGGCAGATGAGGCTGAGCAACAGCTTTCCAGGATAGCCCCTTCTGCCTGCCAACTATCTGCAGACGTTCGCACTTTCGGAGCAGGGCTGTGATAGGAGCCTGGCAGGGACACCACCATTCCCAGCATGCGTTTGAAGTTTCAAGTGGCCAGATAAGCAAGCAGCCCCATTCTCTGTGCCTCTATGCGAACAGTGCCATGGGCAGATGAGGCTGAGCAACAGCTTTCGAGGCTAGCCCCTTCTGCCTGCCAGCTATCTGCAGACGTTCGCATTTCAAGAGCAGGGCTGCGAAAGGAGCCTAGCAGGTACACCATCTTTCCGAGGCTACTTTTGAAGTTTGAGGACACAACACAAGCAAGGAGCCCGATTCTCTGTGCCTCTGTGCGAGCACTGCCATGGGCAGATGAGGCTGAGCAACAGCTTTCCATGATAGCCCCTTCTGGCTGCCAGCTATCTGCAGACGTTCGCACTTTCGGAGCAGGGCTGTGATAGGAGCCTGGCAGGGACACCACCATTCCCAGCATGCGTTTGAAGTTTCAAGTGGCAAGATAAGCAAGCAGCCCCATTGTCTGTGCCTCTATGCGAACAGTGCCATGGGCAGATGAGGCTGAGCAACAGCTTTCCAGGCTAGCCCCTTCTGGCTGCCAGCTATCTGCAGACGTTCGCATTTCAAGAGCATGGCTGCGAAAGGAGCCTAGCAGATATACCATCTTTCCCAGGCTACGTTTGAAGTTTGAGGACGCAAGACAAGCAAGGAGTCCCATTCTCTGTGCCTCTGTGCGAGCACTGCCATGGGCAGATGAGGCTGAGCAACAGCTTTCCAGGCTAGCACCTTCTCCCTGCCAGCTATCTGCAGACGTTCGCATTTCAAGAGCAGGGCTGCGAAAGGAGCCTGGCTGGGACACCACCATTCCCAGGCTACGTTTGAAGTTTGAGGTGGCAAGACAAGCAAGCAGCCCGATTCTCTATGACTCTCTGCGAGCACTGCCATGGGCAGATGAGGCTGAGCAACAGCTTTCCAGGCTAGCCCCTTCTGGCTGCCAGCTATCTGCAGACGTTCGCACTTTCGGAGCAGGGCTGTGATAGGAGCCTGGCAGGGACACCACCATTCCCAGCATGCCTTTGAGGTTTCAAGTGGCAAGATAAGCAAGCAGCCCCATTCTCTGTGCCTCTGTGCGAGCAGTGCCATGGGCAGATGAGGCTGAGCAACAGCTTTCCAGGCTAGCCCCTTCTGGCTGCCAGCTATCTGCAGACGTTCGCATTTCAAGAGCAGGGCTGCGAAAGGAGCCTAGCAGGTACACCATCTTTCCCAGGCTACATTTGAAGTTTGAGGTGGCAAGACAAGCAAGGAGCCCCAGTCTCTGTGCCTCTGTGCGAGCACTGCCATGGGCAGATGAGGCTGAGCAACAGCTTTCCAGGCTAGCACCTTCTGCCTGCCAGCTATCTGCAGACGTTCGCACTTTTGGAGCAGGGCTGCGAAAGGAGCCTGGCTGGGACACCACCATTCCCAGGCTACTTTTGAAGTTTGAGGTGGCAAGACAAGCAAGCAGCCCCATTCTCTGTGCCTCTGTGCGAGCAGTGCCATGGGCAGATAAGGCTGAGCAACAGCTTTCCAGGATAGCCCCTTCTGCCTGCCAGCTATCTGCAGACGTTCGCACTTTCGGAGCAGGGCTGTGATAGGAGCCTGGCAGGGACACCACCATTCCCAGCATGCGTTTGAACTTTCAAGTGGCAAGATAAGCAAGCAGCCCCATTCTCTGTGCCTCTATGCGAACAGTGCCATGGGCAGATGAGGCTGAGCAACAGCTTTCCAGGCTAGCCCCTTCTGGCTGCCAGCTATCTGCAGACGTTCGCATTTCAAGAGCAGGGCTGCGAAAGGAGCCTAGCAGGTACACCATCTTTCCCAGGCTACATTTGAAGTTTGAGGTGGCAAGACAAGCAAGGAGCCCCATTCTCTGTGCCTCTGTGCGAGCACTGCCATGGGCAGATGAGGCTGAGCAACAGCTTTCCAGGCTAGCACCTTCTGGCTGCCAGCTATCTGCAGACGTTCGCGCTTTTGGAGCAGGGGTGCGAAAGGAGCCTGGCTGGGACACCACCATTCCCAGGCTACTTTTGAAGTTTAAGGTGGCAAGACAAGCAAACAGCCCTATTCTCTGTGCCTCTGTGCGAGCCGTGCCATGGGCAGATGAGGCTGAGCAACAGCTTTCCAGGATAGCCCCTTCTGCCTGCCAGCTATCTGCAGACGTTCGCACTTTCGGAGCAGGGCTGTGATAGGAGCCTGGCAGGGACACCACCATTCCCAGCATGCGTTTGAACTTTCAAGTGGCAAGATAAGCAAGCAGCCCCATTCTCTGTGCCTCTATGCGAACAGTGCCATGGGCAGATGAGGCTGAGCAACAGCTTTCCAGGCTAGCCCCTTCTGGCTGCCAGCTATCTGCAGACGTTCGCATTTCAAGAGCAGGGCTGCGAAAGGAGCCTAGCAGGTACACCATCTTTCCCAGGCTACGTTTGAAGTTTGAGGTGGCAAGACAAGCAAGGAGACCCATTCTCTGTGCCTCTGTGTGAGCAGTGCCATGGGCAGATGAGGCTGAGCAACAGCTTTCCAGGCTAGCACCTTCTGGCTGCCAGCTATCTGCAGACGTTCGCACTTTCGGAGCAGGGCTGCGAAAGGAGCCTGGCTGGGACACCAACTTTCCCAGGCTACGTTTGAATTTTGAGGTGGCAAGACAAGCAAGCAGCCCCATTCTCTGTGCCTCTGTGCGAGCACTGCCATGGGCAGATGAGGCTGAGCAACAGCTTTCCAGGATAGCCCCTTCTGCCTGCCAACTATCTGCAGACGTTTGCACTTTTGGAGCAGGGCTGTGATAGGAGCCTGGCAGGGACACCACCATTCCCAGCATGCGTTTGAAGTTTCAAGTGGCCAGATAAGCAAGCAGCCCCATTCTCTGTGCCTCTATGCGAACAGTGCCATGGGCAGATGAGGCTGAGCAACAGCTTTCGAGGCTAGCCCCTTCTGCCTGCCAGCTATCTGCAGACGTTAGCATTTCAAGAGCAGGGCTGCGAAAGGAGCCTAGCAGGTACACCATCTTTCCGAGGCTACGTTTGAAGTTTGAGGACACAACACAAGCAAGGAGCCCGATTCTCTGTGCCTCTGTGCGCGCACTGCCATGGGCAGATGAGGCTGAGCAACAGCTTTCCATGATAGCCCCTTCTGGCTGCCAGCTATCTGCAGACGTTCGCACTTTCGGAGCAGGGCTGTGATAGGAGCCTGGCAGGGACACCACCATTCCCAGCATGCGTTTGAAGTTTCAAGTGGCAAGATAAGCAAGCAGCCCCATTGTCTGTGCCTCTATGCGAACAGTGCCATGGGCAGATGAGGCTGAGCAACAGCTTTCCAGGCTAGCCCCTTCTGGCTGCCAGCTATCTGCAGACGTTCGCATTTCAAGAGCAGGGCTGCGAAAGGAGCCTAGCAGGTACACCATCTTTCCCAGGCTACGTTTGAAGTTTGAGGACGCAAGACAAGCAAGGAGTCCCATTCTCTGTGCCTCTGTGTGAGCACTGCCATGGGCAGATGAGGCTGAGCAACAGCTTTCCAGGCTAGCCCCTTCTGCCTGCCAGCTATCTGCAGACGTTCGCATTTCAAGAGCAGGGCTGCGAAAGCAGCCTAGCAGGTACACCATCTTTCCCAGGCTACGTTTGAAGTTTGAGGTGGCAAGACAAGCAAGCAGCCCCATTCTCTGTGCCTCTGTGCGAGCACTGCCATGGGCAGATGAGGCTGAGCAACAGCTTTCCAGGCTAGCCCCTTCTGCCTGCCAGCTATCTGCAGACGTTCGCACTTTCGGAGCAGGGCTGTGATAGGAGCCTGGCAGGGACACCACCATTCCCAGCTTGCGTTTGAAGTTTCAAGTGGCAAGATAAGCAAGCAGCCCCATTGTCTGTGCCTCTATGCGAACAGTGCCATGGGCAGATGAGGCTGAGCAACAGCTTTCCAGGCTAGCCCCTTCTGCCTGCCAGCTATCTGCAGACGGTCGCATTTCAAGAGCAGGGCTGCGAAAGGAGCCTAGCAGGTACACCATTTTTCCCAGGCTACGTTTGAAGTTTGAGGTGGCAAGACAAGCAAGGAGCCCCATTCTCTGTGCCTCTGTGCGAGCAGTGCCATGGGCAGATGAGGCTGAGCAACAGCTTTCCAGGCTAGCCCCTTCTGCCTGCCAGCTATCTGCAGACGTTCGCACTTTCGGAGCAGGACTGTGATAGGAGCCTGGCAGGGACACCACCATTCCCAGCATGCGTTTGAAGTTTCAAGTGGCAAGATAAGCAAGCAGCCCCATTCTCTGTGCCTCTATGCGAACAGTGCCATGGGCAGATGAGGCTGAGCAACAGCTTTCGAGGCTAGCCCCTTCTGGCTGCCAGCTATCTGCAGACGTTCGCATTTCAAGAGCAGGGCTGCGAAAGGAGCCTAGCAGGTACACCATCTTTCCCAGGCTACGTTTGAAGTTTGAGGTGGCAAGACAAGCAAGGAGCCCCATTCTCTGTGCCTCTGTGCGAGCACTGCCATGGGCAGATGAGGCTGAGCAACAGCTTTCCAGGCTAGCCCCTTCTGGCTGCCAGCTATCTGCAGACTTTCGCACTTTCGGAGCAGGGCTGTGATAGGAGCCTGGCAGGGACACCACCATTCCCAGCATGCGTTTGAGGTTTCAAGTGGCAAGATAAGCAAGCAGCCCCATTCTCTGTGCCTCTATGCGAACAGTGCCATGGGCAGATGAGGCTGAGCAACAGCTTTCCAGGCTAGCCCCTTCTGGCTGCCAGCTATCTGCAGACGTTCGCATTTCAAGAGCAGGGCTGCGAAAGGAGCCTAGCAGGTACACCATCTTTCCCAGGCTACATTTGAAGTTTGAGGTGGCAAGACAAGCAAGGAGCCCCAGTCTCTGTGCCTCTGTGCGAGCACTGCCATGGGCAGATGAGGCTGAGCAACAGCTTTCCAGGCTAGCACCTTCTGCCTGCCAGCTATCTGCAGACGTTCGCATTTCAAGAGCAGGGCTGCGAAAGGAGCCTGGCTGGGACACCACCATTCCCAGGCTACTTTTGAAGTTTAAGGTGGCAAGACAAGCAAGCAGCCCTATTCTCTGTGCCTCTGTGCGAGCAGTGCCATGGGCAGATGAGGCTGAGCAACAGCTTTCCAGGATAGCCCCTTCTGGCTGCCAGCTATCTGCAGACGTTCGCACTTTCGGAGCAGGGCTGTGATAGGAGCCTGGCAGGGACACCACCATTCCCAGCATGCGTTTGAACTTTCAAGTGGCAAGATAAGCAAGCAGCCCCATTGTCTGTGCCTCTATGCGAACAGTGCCATGGGCAGATGAGGCTGAGCAACAGCTTTCCAGGCTAGCCCCTTCTGGCTGCCAGCTATCTGCAGACGTTCGCATTTCAAGAGCAGGGCTGCGAAAGGAGCCTAGCAGGTACACCATCTTTCCCAGGCTACGTTTGAAGTTTGAGGTGGCAAGACAAGCAAGGAGACCCATTCTCTGTGCCTCTGTGTGAGCAGTGCCATGGGCAGATGAGGCTGAGCAACAGCTTTCCAGGCTAGCACCTTCTGGCTGCCAGCTATCTGCAGACGTTCGCACTTTCGGAGCAGGGCTGCGAAAGGAGCCTGGCTGGGACACCAACTTTCCCAGGCTACGTTTGAATTTTGAGGTGGCAAGACAAGCAAGCAGCCCCATTCTCTGTGCCTCTGTGCGAGCACTGCCATGGGCAGATGAGGCTGAGCAACAGCTTTCCAGGATAGCCCCTTCTGCCTGCCAACTATCTGCAGACGTTCGCACTTTTGGAGCAGGGCTGTGATAGGAGCCTGGCAGGGACACCACCATTCCCAGCATGCGTTTGAAGTTTCAAGTGGCCAGATAAGCAAGCAGCCCCATTCTCTGTGCCTCTATGCGAACAGTGCCATGGGCAGATGAGGCTGAGCAACAGCTTTCGAGGCTAGCCCCTTCTGCCTGCCAGCTATCTGCAGACGTTCGCATTTCAAGAGCAGGGCTGCGAAAGGAGCCTAGCAGGTACACCATCTTTCCGAGGCTACGTTTGAAGTTTGAGGACACAACACAAGCAAGGAGCCCGATTCTCTGTGCCTCTGTGCGAGCACTGCCATGGGCAGATGAGGCTGAGCAACAGCTTTCCATGATAGCCCCTTCTGGCTGCCAGCTATCTGCAGACGTTCGCACTTTCGGAGCAGGGCTGTGATAGGAGCCTGGCAGGGACACCACCATTCCCAGCATGCGTTTGAAGTTTCAAGTGGCAAGATAAGCAAGCAGCCCCATTGTCTGTGCCTCTATGCGAACAGTGCCATGGGCAGATGAGGCTGAGCAACAGCTTTCCAGGCTAGCACCTTCTGCCTGCCAGCTATCTGCAGACGTTCGCATTTCAAGAGCAGGGCTGCGAAAGGAGCCTAGCAGGTACACCATCTTTCCCAGGCTACGTTTGAAGTTTGAGGACGCAAGACAAGCAAGGAGTCCCATTCTCTGTGCCTCTGTGCGAGCACTGCCATGGGCAGATGAGGCTGAGCAACAGCTTTCCAGGCTAGCCCCTTCTGGCTGCCAGCTATCTGCAGACGTTCGCATTTCAAGAGCAGGGCTGCGAAAGCAGCCTAGCAGGTACACCATCTTTCCCAGGCTACGTTTGAAGTTTGAGGTGGCAAGACAAGCAAGGAGCCCCATTCTCTGTGCCTCTGTGCGAGCACTGCCATGGGCAGATGAGGCTGAGCAACAGCTTTCCAGGCTAGCCCCTTCTGCCTGCCAGCTATCTGCAGACGTTCGCACTTTCGGAGCAGGGCTGTGATAGGAGCCTGGCAGGGACACCACCATTCCCAGCTTGCGTTTGAAGTTTCAAGTGGCAAGATAAGCAAGCAGCCCCATTGTCTGTGCCTCTATGCGAACAGTGCCATGGGCAGATGAGGCTGAGCAACAGCTTTCCAGGCTAGCCCCTTCTGCCTGCCAGCTATCTGCAGACGGTCGCATTTCAAGAGCAGGGCTGCGAAAGGAGCCTAGCAGGTACACCAGTTTTCCCAGGCTACGTTTGAAGTTTGAGGTGGCAAGACAAGCAAGGAGCCCCATTCTCTGTGCCTCTGTGCGAGCACTGCCATGGGCAGATGAGGCTGAGCAACAGCTTTCCAGGCTAGCCCCTTCTGCCTGCCAGCTATCTGCAGACGTTCGCACTTTCGGAGCAGGACTGTGATAGGAGCCTGGCAGGGACACCACCATTCCCAGCATGCGTTTGAAGTTTCAAGTGGCAAGATAAGCAAGCAGCCCCATTGTCTGTGCCTCTATGCGAACAGTGCCATGGGCAGATGAGGCTGAGCAACAGCTTTCCAGGCTAGCCCCTTCTGGCTGCCAGCTATCTGCAGACGTTCGCATTTCAAGAGCAGGGCTGCGAAAGGAGCCTAGCAGATATACCATCTTTCCCAGGCTACGTTTGAAGTTTGAGGACGCAAGACAAGCAAGGAGCCCCATTCTCTGTGCCTCTGTGCGAGCACTGCCATGGGCAGATGAGGCTGAGCAACAGCTTTCCAGGCTAGCCCCTTCTGGCTGCCAGCTATCTGCAGACTTTCGCACGTTCGGAGCAGGGCTGTGATAGGAGCCTGGCAGGGACACCACCATTCCCAGCATGCGTTTGAGGTTTCAAGTGGCAAGATAAGCAAGCAGCCCCATTCTCTGTGCCTCTATGCGAACAGTGCCATGGGCAGATGAGGCTGAGCAACGGCTTTCCAGGCTAGCCCCTGCTGCCTGCCAGCTATCTGCAGACGTTCGCATTTCAAGAGCAGGGCTGCGAAAGGAGCCTAGCAGGTACACCATCTTTCCCAGGCTACATTTGAAGTTTGAGGTGGCAAGACAAGCAAGGAGCCCCAGTCTCTGTGCCTCTGTGCGAGCACTGCCATGGGCAGATGAGGCTGAGCAACAGCTTTCCAGGATAGCCCCTTCTGCCTGCCAGCTATTTGCAGACGTTCGCACTTTCGGAGCAGGGCTGTGATAGGAGCCTGGCAGGGACACCACCATTCCCAGCATGCGTTTGAACTTTTAAGTGGCAAGATAAGCAAGCAGCCCCATTCTCTGTGCCTCTGTGCGAGCACTGCCATGGGCAGATGAGGCTGAGCAACAGCTTTCCAGGATAGCCCCTTCTGCCTGCCAACTATCTGCAGACGTTCGCACTTTTGGAGCAGGGCTGTGATAGGAGCCTGGCAGGGACACCACCATTCCCAGCATGCGTTTGAAGTTTCAAGTGGCCAGATAAGCAAGCAGCCCCATTCTCTGTGCCTCTATGCGAACAGTGCCATGGGCAGATGAGGCTGAGCAACAGCTTTCGAGGCTAGCCCCTTCTGCCTGCCAGCTATCTGCAGACGTTCGCATTTCAAGAGCAGGGCTGCGAAAGGAGCCTAGCAGGTACACCATCTTTCCGAGGCTACGTTTGAAGTTTGAGGACACAACACAAGCAAGGAGCCCGATTCTCTGTGCCTCTGTGCGAGCACTGCCATGGGCAGATGAGGCTGAGCAACAGCTTTCCATGATAGCCCCTTCTGGCTGCCAGCTATCTGGAGACGTTCGCACTTTCGGAGCAGGGCTGTGATAGGAGCCTGGCAGGGACACCACCATTCCCAGCATGCGTTTGAAGTTTCAAGTGGCAAGATAAGCAAGCAGCCCCATTGTCTGTGCCTCTATGCGAACAGTGCCATGGGCAGATGAGGCTGAGCAACAGCTTTCCAGGCTAGCCCCTTCTGCCTGCCAGCTATCTGCAGACGTTCGCATTTCAAGAGCAGGGCTGCGAAAGGAGCCTAGCAGGTACACCATCTTTCCCAGGCTACGTTTGAAGTTTGAGGACGCAAGACAAGCAAGGAGTCCCATTCTCTGTGCCTCTGTGCGAGCACTGCCATGGGCAGATGAGGCTGAGCAACAGCTTTCCAGGCTAGCCCCTTCTGCCTGCCAGCTATCTGCAGACGTTCGCATTTCAAGAGCAGGGCTGCGAAAGCAGCCTAGCAGGTACACCATCTTTCCCAGGCTACGTTTGAAGTTTGAGGTGGCAAGACAAGCAAGGAGCCCCATTCTCTGTGCCTCTGTGCGAGCACTGCCATGGGCAGATGAGGCTGAGCAACAGCTTTCCAGGCTAGCCCCTTCTGCCTGCCAGCTATCTGCAGACGTTCGCACTTTCGGAGCAGGGCTGTGATAGGAGCCTGGCAGGGACACCACCATTCCCAGCATGCGTTTGAAGTTTCAAGTGGCAAGATAAGCAAGCAGCCCCATTGTCTGTGCCTCTATGCGAACAGTGCCATGGGCAGATGAGGCTGAGCAACAGCTTTCCAGGCTAGCCCCTTCTGCCTGCCAGCTATCTGCAGACGGTCGCATTTCAAGAGCAGGGCTGCGAAAGGAGCCTAGCAGGTACACCAGTTTTCCCAGGCTACGTTTGAAGTTTGAGGTGGCAAGACAAGCAAGGAGCCCCATTCTCTGTGCCTCTGTGCGAACAGTGCCATGGGCAGATGAGGCTGAGCAACAGCTTTCCAGGCTAGCCCCTTCTGCCTGCCAGCTATCTGCAGACGTTCGCACTTTCGGAGCAGGACTGTGATAGGAGCCTGGCAGGGACACCACCATTCCCAGCATGCGTTTGAAGTTTCAAGTGGCAAGATAAGCAAGCAGCCCCATTGTCTGTGCCTCTATGCGAACAGTGCCATGGGCAGATGAGGCTGAGCAACAGCTTTCCAGGCTAGCCCCTTCTGGCTGCCAGCTATCTGCAGACGTTCGCATTTCAAGAGCAGGGCTGCGAAAGGAGCCTAGCAGATATACCATCTTTCCCAGGCTACGTTTGAAGTTTGAGGACGCAAGACAAGCAAGGAGCCCCATTCTCTGTGCCTCTGTGCGAGCACTGCCATGGGCAGATGAGGCTGAGCAACAGCTTTCCAGGCTAGCCCCTTCTGGCTGCCAGCTATCTGCAGACTTTCGCACGTTCGGAGCAGGGCTGTGATAGGAGCCTGGCAGGGACACCACCATTCCCAGCATGCGTTTGAGGTTTCAAGTGGCAAGATAAGCAAGCAGCCCCATTCTCTGTGCCTCTATGCGAACAGTGCCATGGGCAGATGAGGCTGAGCAACAGCTTTCCAGGCTAGCCCCTTCTGGCTGCCAGCTATCTGCAGACGTTCGCATTTCAAGAGCAGGGCTGCGAAAGGAGCCTAGCAGGTACACCATCTTTCCCAGGCTACATTTGAAGTTTGAGGTGGCAAGACAAGCAAGGAGCCCCAGTCTCTGTGCCTCTGTGCGAGCACTGCCATGGGCAGATGAGGCTGAGCAACAGCTTTCCAGGATAGCCCCTTCTGCCTGCCAGCTATTTGCAGACGTTCGCACTTTCGGAGCAGGGCTGTGATAGGAGCCTGGCAGGGACACCACCATTCCCAGCATGCGTTTGAACTTTTAAGTGGCAAGATAAGCAAGCAGCCCCATTCTCTGTGCCTCTATGCGAACAGTGCCATGGGCAGATGAGGCTGAGCAACAGCTTTCCAGGCTAGCCCCTTCTGGCTGCCAGCTATCTGCAGACGTTCGCATTTCAAGAGCAGGGCTGCGAAAGGAGCCTAGCAGGTACACCATCTTTCCCAGGCTACGTTTGAAGTTTGAGGTGGCAAGACAAGCAAGGAGCCCCATTCTCTGTGCCTCTGTGCGAGCACTGCCATGGGCAGATGAGGCTGAGCAACAGCTTTCCAGGCTAGCACCTTCTGGCTGCCAGCTATCTGCAGACGTTCGCACTTTCGGAGCAGGGCTGTGATAGGAGCCTGGCTGGGACACCACCATTCTCAGGCTACGTTTGAATTTTGAGGTGGCAAGACAAGCAAGCAACCCCATTCTCTGTGCCTCTGTGCGAGCACTGCCATGGGCAGATGAGGCTGAGCAACAGCTTTCCAGGATAGCCCCTTCTGCCTGCCAACTATCTGCAGACGTTTGCACTTTCGGAGCAGGGCTGTGATAGGAGCCTGGCAGGGACACCACCATTCCCAGCATGCGTTTGAAGTTTCAAGTGGCCAGATAAGCAAGCAGCCCCATTCTCTGTGCCTCTATGCGAACAGTGCCATGGGCAGATGAGGCTGAGCAACAGCTTTCGAGGCTAGCCCCTTCTGCCTGCCAGCTATCTGCAGACGTTCGCATTTCAAGAGCAGGGCTGCGAAAGGAGCCTAGCAGGTACACCATCTTTCCGAGGCTACGTTTGAAGTTTGAGGACACAACACAAGCAAGGAGCCCGATTCTCTGTGCCTCTGTGCGAGCACTGCCATGGGCAGATGAGGCTGAGCAACAGCTTTCCATGATAGCCCCTTCTGGCTGCCAGCTATCTGCAGACGTTCGCACTTTCGGAGCAGGGCTGTGATAGGAGCCTGGCAGGGACACCACCATTCCCAGCATGCGTTTGAAGTTTCAAGTGGCAAGATAAGCAAGCAGCCCCATTGTCTGTGCCTCTATGCGAACAGTGCCATGGGCAGATGAGGCTGAGCAACAGCTTTCCAGGCTAGCCCCTTCTGGCTGCCAGCTATCTGCAGACGTTCGCATTTCAAGAGCAGGGCTGCGAAAGGAGCCTAGCAGGTACACCATCTTTCCCAGGCTACGTTTGAAGTTTGAGGACGCAAGACAAGCAAGGAGTCCCATTCTCTGTGCCTCTGTGCGAGCACTGCCATGGGCAGATGAGGCTGAGCAACAGCTTTCCAGGCTAGCACCTTCTGCCTGCCAGCTATCTGCAGACGTTCGCATTTCAAGAGCAGGGCTGCGAAAGCAGCCTAGCAGGTACACCATCTTTCCCAGGCTACGTTTGAAGTATGAGGTGGCACGACAAGCAAGGAGCCCCATTCTCTGTGCCTCTGTGCGAGCACTGCCATGGGCAGATGAGGCTGAGCAACAGCTTTCCAGGCTAGCCCCTTCTGCCTGCCAGCTATCTGCAGACGTTCGCACTTTCGGAGCAGGGCTGTGATAGGAGCCTGGCAGGGACACCACCATTCCCAGCATGCGTTTGAACTTTCAAGTGGCAAGATAAGCAAGCAGCCCCATTGTCTGTGCCTCTATGCGAGCAGTGCCATGGGCAGATGAGGCTGAGCAACAGCTTTCCAGGCTAGCCCCTTCTGCCTGCCAGCTATCTGCAGACAGTCGCATTTCAAGAGCAGGGCTGCGAAAGGAGCCTAGCAGGTACACCAGTTTTCCCAGGCTACGTTTGAAGTTTGAGGTGGCAAGACAAGCAAGGAGCCCCATTCTCTGTGCCTCTGTGCGAGCACTGCCATGGGCAGATGAGGCTGAGCAACAGCTTTCCAGGCTAGCCCCTTCTGCCTGCCAGCTATCTGCAGACGTTCGCACTTTCGGAGCAGGACTGTGATAGGAGCCTGGCAGGGACACCACCATTCCCAGCATGCGTTTGAAGTTTCAAGTGGCAAGATAAGCAAGCAGCCCCATTGTCTGTGCCTCTATGCGAACAGTGCCATGGGCAGATGAGGCTGAGCAACAGCTTTCCAGGCTAGCCCCTTCTGGCTGCCAGCTATCTGCAGACGTTCGCATTTCAAGAGCATGGCTGCGAAAGGAGCCTAGCAGATATACCATCTTTCCCAGGCTACGTTTGAAGTTTGAGGACGCAAGACAAGCAAGGAGCCCCATTCTCTGTGCCTCTGTGCGAGCACTGCCATGGGCAGATGAGGCTGAGCAACAGCTTTCCAGGCTAGCCCCTTCTGGCTGCCAGCTATCTGCAGACTTTCGCACTTTCGGAGCAGGGCTGTGATAGGAGCCTGGCAGGGACACCACCATTCCCAGCATGCGTTTGAGGTTTCAAGTGGCAAGATAAGCAAGCAGCCCCATTCTCTGTGCCTCTATGCGAACAGTGCCATGGGCAGATGAGGCTGAGCAACAGCTTTCCAGGCTAGCCCCTTCTGGCTGCCAGCTATCTGCAGACGTTCGCATTTCAAGAGCAGGGCTGCGAAAGGAGCCTAGCAGGTACACCATCTTTCCCAGGCTACATTTGAAGTTTGAGGTGGCAAGACAAGCAAGGAGCCCCAGTCTCTGTGCCTCTGTGCGAGCACTGCCATGGGCAGATGAGGCTGAGCAACAGCTTTCCAGGCTAGCACCTTCTGGCTGCCAGCTATCTGCAGACGTTCGCACTTTTGGAGCAGGGCTGCGAAAGGAGCCTGGCTGGGACACCACCATTCCCAGGCTACTTTTGAAGTTTGAGGTGGCAAGACAAGCAAGCAGCCCCATTCTCTGTGCCTCTGTGCGAGCAGTGCCATGGGCAGATGAGGCTGAGCAACAGCTTTCCAGGATAGCCCCTTCTGCCTGCCAGCTATCTGCAGACGTTCGCACTTTCGGAGCAGGGCTGTGATAGGAGCCTGGCAGGGACACCACCATTCCCAGCATGCGTTTGAACTTTCAAGTGGCAAGATAAGCAAGCAGCCCCATTCTCTGTGCCTCTATGCGAACAGTGCCATGGGCAGATGAGGCTGAGCAACAGCTTTCCAGGCTAGCCTCTTCTGGCTGCCAGCTATCTGCAGACGTTCGCATTTCAAGAGCAGGGCTGCGAAAGGAGCCTAGCAGGTACACCATCTTTCCCAGGCTACGTTTGAAGTTTGAGGTGGCAAGACAAGCAAGGAGACCCATTCTCTGTGCCTCTGTGTGAGCAGTGCCATGGGCAGATGAGGCTGAGCAACAGCTTTCCAGGCTAGCACCTTCTGGCTGCCAGCTATCTGCAGACGTTCGCACTTTCGGAGCAGGGCTGCCAAAGGAGCCTGGCTGGGACGCCACCATTCTCAGGCTACGTTTGAATTTTGAGGTGGCAAGACAAGCAAGCAGCCCCATTCTCTGTGCCTCTGTGCGAGCACTGCCATGGGCAGATGAGGCTGAGCAACAGCTTTCCAGGATAGCCCCTTCTGCCTGCCAACTATCTGCAGACGTTCGCACTTTCGGAGCAGGGCTGTGATAGGAGCCTGGCAGGGACACCACCATTCCCAGCATGCGTTTGAAATTTCAAGTGGCCAGATAAGCAAGCAGCCCCATTCTCTGTGCCTCTATGCGAACAGTGCCATGGGCAGATGAGGCTGAGCAACAGCTTTCGAGGCTAGCCCCTTCTGCCTGCCAGCTATCTGCAGACGTTCGCATTTCAAGAGCAGGGCTGCGAAAGGAGCCTAGCAGGTACACCATCTTTCCCAGGCTACGTTTGAAGTTTGAGGACGCAAGACAAGCAAGGAGTCCCATTCTCTGTGCCTCTGTGCGAGCACTGCCATGGGCAGATGAGGCTGAGCAACAGCTTTCCAGGCTAGCCCCTTCTGCCTGCCAGCTATCTGCAGACGTTCGCATTTCAAGAGCAGGGCTGCGAAAGCAGCCTAGCAGGTACACCATCTTTCCCAGGCTACGTTTGAAGTTTGAGGTGGCAAGACAAGCAAGGAGCCCCATTCTCTGTGCCTCTGTGCGAGCACTGCCATGGGCAGATGAGGCTGAGCAACAGCTTTCCAGGCTAGCCCCTTCTGCCTGCCAGCTATCTGCAGACGTTCGCACTTTCGGAGCAGGGCTGTGATAGGAGCCTGGCAGGGACACCACCATTCCCAGCTTGCGTTTGAATTTTGAGGTGGCAAGACAAGCAAGGAGCCCCATTCTCTGTGCCTCTGTGCGAGCAGTGCCATGGGCAGATGAGGCTGAGCAACAGCTTTCCAGGCTAGCCCCTTCTGCCTGCCAGCTATCTGCAGACGTTCGCACTTTCGGAGCAGGACTGTGATAGGAGCCTGGCAGGGACACCACCATTCCCAGCATGCGTTTGAAGTTTCAAGTGGCAAGATAAGCAAGCAGCCCCATTGTCTGTGCCTCTATGCGAACAGTGCCATGGGCAGATGAGGCTGAGCAACAGCTTTCCAGGCTAGCCCCTTCTGGCTGCCAGCTATCTGCAGACGTTCGCATTTCAAGAGCATGGCTGCGAAAGGAGCCTAGCAGATATACCATCTTTCCCAGGCTACGTTTGAAGTTTGAGGACGCAAGACAAGCAAGGAGCCCCATTCTCTGTGCCTCTGTGCGAGCACTGCCATGGGCAGATGAGGCTGAGCAACAGCTTTCCAGGCTAGCCCCTTCTGGCTGCCAGCTATCTGCAGACGTTCGCATTTCAAGAGCAGGGCTGCGAAAGGAGCCTAGCAGGTACACCATCTTTCCCAGGCTACGTTTGAAGTTTGAGGACGCAAGACAAGCAAGGAGTCCCATTCTCTGTGCCTCTGTGCGAGCACTGCCATGGGCAGATGAGGCTGAGCAACAGCTTTCCAGGCTAGCCCCTTCTGCCTGCCAGCTATCTGCAGACGTTCGCATTTCAAGAGCAGGGCTGCGAAAGCAGCCTAGCAGGTACACCATCTTTCCCAGGCTACGTTTGAAGTTTGAGGTGGCAAGACAAGCAAGGAGCCCCATTCTCTGTGCCTCTGTGCGAGCACTGCCATGGGCAGATGAGGCTGAGCAACAGCTTTCCAGGCTAGCCCCTTCTGCCTGCCAGCTATCTGCAGACGTTCGCACTTTCGGAGCAGGGCTGTGATAGGAGCCTGGCAGGGACACCACCATTCCCAGCTTGCGTTTGAATTTTGAGGTGGCAAGACAAGCAAGGAGCCCCATTCTCTGTGCCTCTGTGCGAGCAGTGCCATGGGCAGATGAGGCTGAGCAACAGCTTTCCAGGCTAGCCCCTTCTGCCTGCCAGCTATCTGCAGACGTTCGCACTTTCGGAGCAGGACTGTGATAGGAGCCTGGCAGGGACACCACCATTCCCAGCATGCGTTTGAAGTTTCAAGTGGCAAGATAAGCAAGCAGCCCCATTGTCTGTGCCTCTATGCGAACAGTGCCATGGGCAGATGAGGCTGAGCAACAGCTTTCCAGGCTAGCCCCTTCTGGCTGCCAGCTATCTGCAGAGGTTCGCATTTCAAGAGCATGGCTGCGAAAGGAGCCTAGCAGATATACCATCTTTCCCAGGCTACGTTTGAAGTTTGAGGACGCAAGACAAGCAAGGAGCCCCATTCTCTGTGCCTCTGTGCGAGCACTGCCATGGGCAGATGAGGCTGAGCAACAGCTTTCCAGGCTAGCCCCTTCTGGCTGCCAGCTATCTGCAGACGTTCGCATTTCAAGAGCAGGGCTGCGAAAGGAGCCTAGCAGGTACACCATCTTTCCCAGGCTACGTTTGAAGTTTGAGGACGCAAGACAAGCAAGGAGTCCCATTCTCTGTGCCTCTGTGCGAGCACTGCCATGGGCAGATGAGGCTGAGCAACAGCTTTCCAGGCTAGCCCCTTCTGCCTGCCAGCTATCTGCAGACGTTCGCATTTCAAGAGCAGGGCTGCGAAAGCAGCCTAGCAGGTACACCATCTTTCCCAGGCTACGTTTGAAGTTTGAGGTGGCAAGACAAGCAAGGAGCCCCATTCTCTGTGCCTCTGTGCGAGCACTGCCATGGGCAGATGAGGCTGAGCAACAGCTTTCCAGGCTAGCCCCTTCTGCCTGCCAGCTATCTGCAGACGTTCGCACTTTCGGAGCAGGGCTGTGATAGGAGCCTGGCAGGGACACCACCATTCCCAGCTTGCGTTTGAAGTTTCAAGTGGCAAGATAAGCAAGCAGCCCCATTGTCTGTGCCTCTATGCGAACAGTGCCATGGGCAGATGAGGCTGAGCAACAGCTTTCCAGGCTAGCCCCTTCTGCCTGCCAGCTATCTGCAGACGGTCGCATTTCAAGAGCAGGGCTGCGAAAGGAGCCTAGCAGGTACACCAGTTTTCCCAGGCTACGTTTGAAGTTTGAGGTGGCAAGACAAGCAAGGAGCCCCATTCTCTGTGCCTCTGTGCGAGCAGTGCCATGGGCAGATGAGGCTGAGCAACAGCTTTCCAGGCTAGCCCCTTCTGCCTGCCAGCTATCTGCAGACGTTCGCACTTTCGGAGCAGGACTGTGATAGGAGCCTGGCAGGGACACCACCATTCCCAGCATGCGTTTGAAGTTTCAAGTGGCAAGATAAGCAAGCAGCCCCATTCTCTGTGCCTCTATGCGAACAGTGCCATGGGCAGATGAGTCTGAGCAACAGCTTTCGAGGCTAGACCCTTCTGGCTGCCAGCTATCTGCAGACGTTCGCATTTCAAGAGCATGGCTGCGAAAGGAGCCTAGCAGATATACCATCTTTCCCAGGCTACGTTTGAAGTTTGAGGTGGCAAGACAAGCAAGGAGCCCCATTCTCTGTGCCTCTGTGCGAGCACTGCCATGGGCAGATGAGGCTGAGCAACAGCTTTCCAGGATAGCCCCTTCTGGCTGCCAGCTATCTGCAGACTTTCGCACTTTCGGAGCAGGGCTGTGATAGGAGCCTGGCAGGGACACTACCATTCCCAGGATGCGTTTGAGGTTTCAAGTGGCAAGATAAGCAAGCAGCCCCATTCTCTGTGCCTCTATGCGAACAGTGCCATGGGCAGATGAGGCTGAGCAACAGCTTTCCAGGCTAGCCCCTTCTGGCTGCCAGCTATCTGCAGACGTTCGCATTTCAAGAGCAGGGCTGCGAAAGGAGCCTAGCAGGTACACCATCTTTCCCAGGCTACGTTTGAAGTTTGAGGTGGCAAGACAAGCAAGCAGCCCCATTCTCTGTGCCTCTGTGCGAGCAGTGCCATGGGCAGATGAGGCTGAGCAACAGCTTTCCAGGCTAGCCCCTTCTGGCTGCCAGCTATCTGCAGACGTTCGCACTTTCGGAGCAGGACTGTGATAGGAGCCTGGCAGGGACACCACCATTCCCAGCATGCGTTTGAAGTTTCAAGTGGCAAGATAAGCAAGCAGCCCCATTGTCTGTGCCTCTATGCGAACAGAGCCATGGGCAGATGAGGCTGAGCAACAGCTTTCGAGGCTACCCCCTTCTGGCTGCCAGCTATCTGCAGACGTTCGCATTTCAAGAGCAGGGCTGCGAAAGGAGCCTAGCAGGTACACCATCTTTCCCAGGCTACGTTTGAAGTTTGAGGTGGCAAGACAAGCAAGGAGCCCCATTCTCTGTGCCTCTGTGCGAGCAGTGCCATGGGCAGATGAGGCTGAGCAACAGCTTTCCAGGCTAGCACCTTCTGGCTGCCAGCTATCTGCAGACGTTCGCACTTTCGGAGCAGGGCTGCGAAAGGAGCCTGGCTGGGACACCACCATTCCCAGGCTACGTTTGAAGTTTGAGGTGGCAAGACAAGCAAGCAGCCCGATTCTCTGTGCCTCTGTGCGAGCACTGCCATGGGCAGATGAGGCTGAGCAACAGCTTTCCAGGCTAGCCCCTTCTGGCTGCCAGCTATCTGCAGACTTTCGCACTTTCGGAGCAGGGCTGTGATAGGAGCCTGGCAGGGACACCACCATTCCCAGCATGCGTTTGAAGTTTCAAGTGGCAAGATAAGCAAGCAGCCCCATTGTCTGTGCCTCTATGCGAACAGTGCCATGGGCAGATGAGGCTGAGCAACAGCTTTCCAGGCTAGCCCCTTCTGCCTGCCAGCTATCTGCAGACGGTCGCATTTCAAGAGCAGGGCTGCGAAAGGAGCCTAGCAGGTACACCATCTTTCCCAGGCTACATTTGAAGTTTGAGGTGGTAAGACAAGCAAGGAGCCCCATTCTCTGTGCCTCTGTGAGAGCACTGCCATGGGCAGATGAGGCTGAGCAACAGCTTTCCAGGCTAGCACCTTCTGGCTGCCAGCTATCTGCAGACGTTCGCACTTTCGGAGCAGGGCTGCGAAAGGAGCCTGGCTGGGACACCACCATTCCCAGGCTACGTTTGAAGTTTGAGGTGGCAAGACAAGCAAGCAGCCCGATTCTCTGTGCCTCTGTGCGAGCACTGCCATGGGCAGATGAGGCTGAGCAACAGCTTTCCAGGCTAGCCCCTTCTGGCTGCCAGCTATCTGCAGACTTTCGCACTTTCGGAGCAGGGCTGTGATAGGAGCTTGGCAGGGACACCACCATTCCCAGCATGCGTTTGAAGTTTCAAGTGGCAAGATAAGCAAGCAGCCCCATTGTCTGTGCCTGTATGCGAACAGTGCCATGGGCAGATGAGGCTGAGCAACAGCTTTCCAGGCTAGCCCCTTCTGCCTGCCAGCTATCTGCCGACGGTCGCATTTCAAGAGCAGGGCTGCGAAAGGAGCCTAGCAGGTACACCATCTTTCCCAGGCTACATTTGAAGTTTGAGGTGGCAAGACAAGCAAGGAGCCCCATTCTCTGTGCCTCTGTGCGAGCACTGCCATGGGCAGATGAGGCTGAGCAACAGCTTTCCAGGCTAGCACCTTCTGGCTGCCAGCTATCTGCAGACGTTCGCACTTTCGGAGCAGGGCTGCGAAAGGATCCTGGCTGGGACACCACCATTTCCAGGCTACTTTTGAAGTGTGAGGTGGCAAGACAAGCAAGGAGCCCTATTCTCTGTGCCTCTGTGCGAGCACTGCCATGGGCACATGAGGCTGAGCAACAGCTTTCCAGGATAGCCCCTTCTGCCTGCCAACTATCTGCAGACGTTCGCACTTTCAAGAGCAGGGCTGCGAAAGGATCCTGGCTGCGACACCACCATTCCCAGGCTACGTTTGAAGTTTGAGGACGCAAGACAAGCAAGGAGCACCATTCTCTGTGCCTCTATGCGAACTGTGCCATGGGCAGATGAGGCTGAGCAACAGCTTTCCAGGCAAGCACCATCTGGCTGCCAGCTATCTGCAGTCGTTCGCACTTTCAAGAGCAGGGCTGCGAAAGCAGCCTAGCAGGTACACCATCTTTCCCAGGCTACGTTTGAAGTTTGAGGTGGCAAGACAAGCAAGCAGCCCCATTCTCTGTGCCTCTGTGCGAGCAGTGCCATGGGCAGATGAGGCTGAGCAACAGCTTTCCAGGCTAGCCCCTTCTGGCTGCCAGCTATCTGCAGACGTTCGCACTTTCGGAGCAGGGCTGTGATAGGAGCCTGGCAGGGACACCACCATTCCCAGCATGCGTTTGAAGTTTCAAGTGGCAAGATAAGCAAGCAGCCCCATTGTCTGTGCCTCTATGCGAACAGTGCCATGGGCAGATGAGGCTGAGCAACAGCTTTCCAGTCTAGCCCCTTCTAGCTGCCAGCTAACTGCAGACGTTCGCACTTTCGGAGCAGGGCTGTGATAGGAGCCTGGCAGGGACACCACCATTCCCAGCATGCGTTTGAGGTTTCAAGTGGCAAGATAAGCAAGCAGCCCCATTCTCTGTGCCTCTATGCGAACAGTGCCATGGGCAGATGAGGCTGAGCAACAGCTTTCCAGGCTAGCCCCTTCTGGCTGCCAGCTATCTGCAGACGTTCGCATTTCAAGAGCAGGGCTGCGAAAGGAGCCTAGCAGGTACACCATCTTTCCCAGGCTACGTTTGAAGTTTGAGGTGGCAAGACAAGCAAGGAGCCCCATTCTCTGTGCCTCTGTGTGAACAGTGCCATGGGCAGATGAGGCTGAGCAACAGCTTTCCAGGCTAGCCCCTTCTGGCTGCCAGCTATCTGCAGACGTTCGCATTTCAAGAGCAGGGCTGCGAAAGCATCCTAGCAGGTACACCATCTTTACCAGGCTACGTTTAAAGTTTGAGGTGGCAAGACAAGCAAACAGCCCCAGTCTCTGTGCCTCTGTGCGAGCACTGCCATGGGCAGATGAGGCTGAGCAACAGCTTTCCAGGCTAGCCCCTTCTGCCTGCCAGCTATCTGCAGACGTTCGCACTTTCGGAGCAGGGCTGTGATAGGAGCCTGGCAGGGACACCACCATTCCCAGGATGCGTTTGAGGTTTCAAGTGGCAAGATAAGCAAGCAGCCCCATTCCCTGTGCCTCTGTGCGAGCACTGCCATGGGCAGATGAGGCTGAGCAACAGCTTTCCAGGCTAGCCCCTTCTGGCTGCCAGCTACCTGCAGACGTTCGCATTTCAAGAGCAGGGCTGCGAAAGGAGCCTAGCAGGTACACCATCATTCCCAGGCTACGTTTGAAGTTTGAGGTGGCAAGACACGCAAGCAGCCCCATTCTCTGTGCCTCTGTGCGAGCACTGCCATGGGCAGATGAGGCTGAGCAACAGCTTTCCAGGCTAGCCCCTTCTGGCTGCCAGCTATCTGCAGACGTTCGCATTTCAAGAGCAGGGCTGCGAAAGCAGCCTAGCAGGTACACCATCTTTACAAGGCTACGTTTGAAGTTTGAGGTGGCAAGACAAGCAAGGAGCCCCATTCTCTGTGCCTCTGTGCGAGCAGTGCCATGGGCAGATGAGGCTGAGCAACAGCTTTCCAGGCTAGCCCCTTCTGGCTGCCAGCTATCTGCAGACGTTCGCATTTCAAGAGCAGGGCTGCGAAAGCAGCCTAGCAGGTACACCATCTTTCCCAGGCTACGTTTGAAGTATGAGGTGGCACGACAAGCAAGGAGCCCCATTCTCTGTGCCTCTGTGCGAGCACTGCCATGGGCAGATGAGGCTGAGCAACAGCTTTCCAGGCTAGCCCCTTCTGGCTGCCAGCTATCTGCAGACGTTCGCACTTTCGGAGCAGGGCTGTGATAGGAGCCTGGCAGGGACACCACCATTCCCAGCATGCGTTTGAACTTTCAAGTGGCAAGATAAGCAAGCAGCCCCATTGTCTGTGCCTCTATGCGAGCAGTGCCATGGGCAGATGAGGCTGAGCAACAGCTTTCCAGGCTAGCCCCTTCTGCCTGCCAGCTATCTGCAGACAGTCGCATTTCAAGAGCAGGGCTGCGAAAGGAGCCTAGCAGGTACACCAGTTTTCCCAGGCTACGTTTGAAGTTTGAGGTGGCAAGACAAGCAAGGAGCCCCATTCTCTGTGCCTCTGTGCGAGCACTGCCATGGGCAGATGAGGCTGAGCAACAGCTTTCCAGGCTAGCCCCTTCTGCCTGCCAGCTATCTGCAGACGTTCGCACTTTCGGAGCAGGACTGTGATAGGAGCCTGGCAGGGACACCACCATTCCCAGCATGCGTTTGAAGTTTCAAGTGGCAAGATAAGCAAGCAGCCCCATTGTCTGTGCCTCTATGCGAACAGTGCCATGGGCAGATGAGGCTGAGCAACAGCTTTCCAGGCTAGCCCCTTCTGGCTGCCAGCTATCTGCAGACGTTCGCATTTCAAGAGCATGGCTGCGAAAGGAGCCTAGCAGATATACCATCTTTCCCAGGCTACGTTTGAAGTTTGAGGACGCAAGACAAGCAAGGAGCCCCATTCTCTGTGCCTCTGTGCGAGCACTGCCATGGGCAGATGAGGCTGAGCAACAGCTTTCCAGGCTAGCCCCTTCTGGCTGCCAGCTATCTGCAGACTTTCGCACTTTCGGAGCAGGGCTGTGATAGGAGCCTGGCAGGGACACCACCATTCCCAGCATGCGTTTGAGGTTTCAAGTGGCAAGATAAGCAAGCAGCCCCATTCTCTGTGCCTCTATGCGAACAGTGCCATGGGCAGATGAGGCTGAGCAACAGCTTTCCAGGCTAGCCCCTTCTGGCTGCCAGCTATCTGCAGACGTTCGCATTTCAAGAGCAGGGCTGCGAAAGGAGCCTAGCAGGTACACCATCTTTCCCAGGCTACATTTGAAGTTTGAGGTGGCAAGACAAGCAAGGAGCCCCAGTCTCTGTGCCTCTGTGCGAGCACTGCCATGGGCAGATGAGGCTGAGCAACAGCTTTCCAGGCTAGCACCTTCTGGCTGCCAGCTATCTGCAGACGTTCGCACTTTTGGAGCAGGGCTGCGAAAGGAGCCTGGCTGGGACACCACCATTCCCAGGCTACTTTTGAAGTTTGAGGTGGCAAGACAAGCAAGCAGCCCCATTCTCTGTGCCTCTGTGCGAGCAGTGCCATGGGCAGATGAGGCTGAGCAACAGCTTTCCAGGATAGCCCCTTCTGCCTGCCAGCTATCTGCAGACGTTCGCACTTTCGGAGCAGGGCTGTGATAGGAGCCTGGCAGGGACACCACCATTCCCAGCATGCGTTTGAACTTTCAAGTGGCAAGATAAGCAAGCAGCCCCATTCTCTGTGCCTCTATGCGAACAGTGCCATGGGCAGATGAGGCTGAGCAACAGCTTTCCAGGCTAGCCTCTTCTGGCTGCCAGCTATCTGCAGACGTTCGCATTTCAAGAGCAGGGCTGCGAAAGGAGCCTAGCAGGTACACCATCTTTCCCAGGCTACGTTTGAAGTTTGAGGTGGCAAGACAAGCAAGGAGACCCATTCTCTGTGCCTCTGTGTGAGCAGTGCCATGGGCAGATGAGGCTGAGCAACAGCTTTCCAGGCTAGCACCTTCTGGCTGCCAGCTATCTGCAGACGTTCGCACTTTCGGAGCAGGGCTGCCAAAGGAGCCTGGCTGGGACGCCACCATTCTCAGGCTACGTTTGAATTTTGAGGTGGCAAGACAAGCAAGCAGCCCCATTCTCTGTGCCTCTGTGCGAGCACTGCCATGGGCAGATGAGGCTGAGCAACAGCTTTCCAGGATAGCCCCTTCTGCCTGCCAACTATCTGCAGACGTTCGCACTTTCGGAGCAGGGCTGTGATAGGAGCCTGGCAGGGACACCACCATTCCCAGCATGCGTTTGAAATTTCAAGTGGCCAGATAAGCAAGCAGCCCCATTCTCTGTGCCTCTATGCGAACAGTGCCATGGGCAGATGAGGCTGAGCAACAGCTTTCGAGGCTAGCCCCTTCTGCCTGCCAGCTATCTGCAGACGTTCGCATTTCAAGAGCAGGGCTGCGAAAGGAGCCTAGCAGGTACACCATCTTTCCCAGGCTACGTTTGAAGTTTGAGGACGCAAGACAAGCAAGGAGTCCCATTCTCTGTGCCTCTGTGCGAGCACTGCCATGGGCAGATGAGGCTGAGCAACAGCTTTCCAGGCTAGCCCCTTCTGCCTGCCAGCTATCTGCAGACGTTCGCATTTCAAGAGCAGGGCTGCGAAAGCAGCCTAGCAGGTACACCATCTTTCCCAGGCTACGTTTGAAGTTTGAGGTGGCAAGACAAGCAAGGAGCCCCATTCTCTGTGCCTCTGTGCGAGCACTGCCATGGGCAGATGAGGCTGAGCAACAGCTTTCCAGGCTAGCCCCTTCTGCCTGCCAGCTATCTGCAGACGTTCGCACTTTCGGAGCAGGGCTGTGATAGGAGCCTGGCAGGGACACCATCTTTCCCAGGCTACGTTTGAAGTTTGAGGACGCAAGACAAGCAAGGAGCCCCATTCTCTGTGCCTCTGTGCGAGCACTGCCATGGGCAGATGAGGCTGAGCAACAGCTTTCCAGGCTAGCCCCTTCTGGCTGCCAGCTATCTGCAGACGTTCGCATTTCAAGAGCAGGGCTGCGAAAGGAGCCTAGCAGGTACACCATCTTTCCCAGGCTACGTTTGAAGTTTGAGGACGCAAGACAAGCAAGGAGTCCCATTCTCTGTGCCTCTGTGCGAGCACTGCCATGGGCAGATGAGGCTGAGCAACAGCTTTCCAGGCTAGCCCCTTCTGCCTGCCAGCTATCTGCAGACGTTCGCACTTTCGGAGCAGGGCTGTGATAGGAGCCTGGCAGGGACACCACCATTCCCAGCTTGCGTTTGAAGTTTCAAGTGGCAAGATAAGCAAGCAGCCCCATTGTCTGTGCCTCTATGCGAACAGTGCCATGGGCAGATGAGGCTGAGCAACAGCTTTCCAGGCTAGCCCCTTCTGCCTGCCAGCTATCTGCAGACGGTCGCATTTCAAGAGCAGGGCTGCGAAAGGAGCCTAGCAGGTACACCAGTTTTCCCAGGCTACGTTTGAAGTTTGAGGTGGCAAGACAAGCAAGGAGCCCCATTCTCTGTGCCTCTGTGCGAGCAGTGCCATGGGCAGATGAGGCTGAGCAACAGCTTTCCAGGCTAGCCCCTTCTGCCTGCCAGCTATCTGCAGACGTTCGCACTTTCGGAGCAGGACTGTGATAGGAGCCTGGCAGGGACACCACCATTCCCAGCATGCGTTTGAAGTTTCAAGTGGCAAGATAAGCAAGCAGCCCCATTCTCTGTGCCTCTATGCGAACAGTGCCATGGGCAGATGAGTCTGAGCAACAGCTTTCGAGGCTAGACCCTTCTGGCTGCCAGCTATCTGCAGACGTTCGCATTTCAAGAGCATGGCTGCGAAAGGAGCCTAGCAGATATACCATCTTTCCCAGGCTACGTTTGAAGTTTGAGGTGGCAAGACAAGCAAGGAGCCCCATTCTCTGTGCCTCTGTGCGAGCACTGCCATGGGCAGATGAGGCTGAGCAACAGCTTTCCAGGATAGCCCCTTCTGGCTGCCAGCTATCTGCAGACTTTCGCACTTTCGGAGCAGGGCTGTGATAGGAGCCTGGCAGGGACACTACCATTCCCAGGATGCGTTTGAGGTTTCAAGTGGCAAGATAAGCAAGCAGCCCCATTCTCTGTGCCTCTATGCGAACAGTGCCATGGGCAGATGAGGCTGAGCAACAGCTTTCCAGGCTAGCCCCTTCTGGCTGCCAGCTATCTGCAGACGTTCGCATTTCAAGAGCAGGGCTGCGAAAGGAGCCTAGCAGGTACACCATCTTTCCCAGGCTACGTTTGAAGTTTGAGGTGGCAAGACAAGCAAGCAGCCCCATTCTCTGTGCCTCTGTGCGAGCAGTGCCATGGGCAGATGAGGCTGAGCAACAGCTTTCCAGGCTAGCCCCTTCTGGCTGCCAGCTATCTGCAGACGTTCACACTTTCGGAGCAGGACTGTGATAGGAGCCTGGCAGGGACACCACCATTCCCAGCATGCGTTTGAAGTTTCAAGTGGCAAGATAAGCAAGCAGCCCCATTGTCTGTGCCTCTATGCGAACAGAGCCATGGGCAGATGAGGCTGAGCAACAGCTTTCGAGGCTACCCCCTTCTGGCTGCCAGCTATCTGCAGACGTTCGCATTTCAAGAGCAGGGCTGCGAAAGGAGCCTAGCAGGTACACCATCTTTCCCAGGCTACGTTTGAAGTTTGAGGTGGCAAGACAAGCAAGGAGCCCCATTCTCTGTGCCTCTGTGCGAGCAGTGCCATGGGCAGATGAGGCTGAGCAACAGCTTTCCAGGCTAGCACCTTCTGGCTGCCAGCTATCTGCAGACGTTCGCACTTTCGGAGCAGGGCTGCGAAAGGAGCCTGGCTGGGACACCACCATTCCCAGGCTACGTTTGAAGTTTGAGGTGGCAAGACAAGCAAGCAGCCCGATTCTCTGTGCCTCTGTGCGAGCACTGCCATGGGCAGATGAGGCTGAGCAACAGCTTTCCAGGCTAGCCCCTTCTGGCTGCCAGCTATCTGCAGACTTTCGCACTTTCGGAGCAGGGCTGTGATAGGAGCCTGGCAGGGACACCACCATTCCCAGCATGCGTTTGAAGTTTCAAGTGGCAAGATAAGCAAGCAGCCCCATTGTCTGTGCCTCTATGCGAACAGTGCCATGGGCAGATGAGGCTGAGCAACAGCTTTCCAGGCTAGCCCCTTCTGCCTGCCAGCTATCTGCAGACGGTCGCATTTCAAGAGCAGGGCTGCGAAAGGAGCCTAGCAGGTACACCATCTTTCCCAGGCTACATTTGAAGTTTGAGGTGGTAAGACAAGCAAGGAGCCCCATTCTCTGTGCCTCTGTGAGAGCACTGCCATGGGCAGATGAGGCTGAGCAACAGCTTTCCAGGCTAGCACCTTCTGGCTGCCAGCTATCTGCAGACGTTCGCACTTTCGGAGCAGGGCTGCGAAAGGAGCCTGGCTGGGACACCACCATTCCCAGGCAACGTTTGAAGTTTGAGGTGGCAAGACAAGCAAGCAGCCCGATTCTCTGTGCCTCTGTGCGAGCACTGCCATGGGCAGATGAGGCTGAGCAACAGCTTTCCAGGCTAGCCCCTTCTGGCTGCCAGCTATCTGCAGACTTTCGCACTTTCGGAGCAGGGCTGTGATAGGAGCTTGGCAGGGACACCACCATTCCCAGCATGCGTTTGAAGTTTCAAGTGGCAAGATAAGCAAGCAGCCCCATTGTCTGTGCCTGTATGCGAACAGTGCCATGGGCAGATGAGGCTGAGCAACAGCTTTCCAGGCTAGCCCCTTCTGCCTGCCAGCTATCTGCCGACGGTCGCATTTCAAGAGCAGGGCTGCGAAAGGAGCCTAGCAGGTACACCATCTTTCCCAGGCTACATTTGAAGTTTGAGGTGGCAAGACAAGCAAGGAGCCCCATTCTCTGTGCCTCTGTGCGAGCACTGCCATGGGCAGATGAGGCTGAGCAACAGCTTTCCAGGCTAGCACCTTCTGGCTGCCAGCTATCTGCAGACGTTCGCACTTTCGGAGCAGGGCTGCGAAAGGATCCTGGCTGGGACACCACCATTTCCAGGCTACTTTTGAAGTGTGAGGTGGCAAGACAAGCAAGGAGCCCTATTCTCTGTGCCTCTGTGCGAGCACTGCCATGGGCACATGAGGCTGAGCAACAGCTTTCCAGGATAGCCCCTTCTGCCTGCCAACTATCTGCAGACGTTCGCACTTTCAAGAGCAGGGCTGCGAAAGGATCCTGGCTGCGACACCACCATTCCCAGGCTACGTTTGAAGTTTGAGGACGCAAGACAAGCAAGGAGCACCATTCTCTGTGCCTCTATGCGAACTGTGCCATGGGCAGATGAGGCTGAGCAACAGCTTTCCAGGCAAGCACCATCTGGCTGCCAGCTATCTGCAGTCGTTCGCACTTTCAAGAGCAGGGCTGCGAAAGCAGCCTAGCAGGTACACCATCTTTCCCAGGCTACGTTTGAAGTTTGAGGTGGCAAGACAAGCAAGCAGCCCCATTCTCTGTGCCTCTGTGCGAGCAGTGCCATGGGCAGATGAGGCTGAGCAACAGCTTTCCAGGCTAGCCCCTTCTGGCTGCCAGCTATCTGCAGACGTTCGCACTTTCGGAGCAGGGCTGTGATAGGAGCCTGGAAGGGACACCACCATTCCCAGCATGCGTTTGAAGTTTCAAGTGGCAAGATAAGCAAGCAGCCCCATTCTCTGTGCCTCTATGCGAACAGTGCCATGGGCAGATGAGGCTGAGCAACAGCTTTCCAGTCTAGCCCCTTCTAGCTGCCAGCTAACTGCAGACGTTCGCACTTTCGGAGCAGGGCTGTGATAGGAGCCTGGCAGGGACACCACCATTCCCAGCATGCGTTTGAGGTTTCAAGTGGCAAGATAAGCAAGCAGCCCCATTCTCTCTGCCTCTATGCGAACAGTGCCATGGGCAGATGAGGCTGAGCAACAGCTTTCCAGGCTAGCCCCTTCTGGCTGCCAGCTATCTGCAGACGTTCGCATTTCAAGAGCAGGGCTGCGAAAGGAGCCTAGCAGGTACACCATCTTTCCCAGGCTACGTTTGAAGTTTGAGGTGGCAAGACAAGCAAGGAGCCCCATTCTCTGTGCCTCTATGCGAACAGTGCCATGGGCAGATGAGGCTGAGCAACAGCTTTCCAGGCTAGCCCCTTCTGGCTGCCAGCTATCTGCAGACGTTCGCATTTCAAGAGCAGGGCTGCGAAAGCATCCTAGCAGGTACACCATCTTTACCAGGCTACGTTTAAAGTTTGAGGTGGCAAGACAAGCAAACAGCCCCAGTCTCTGTGCCTCTGTGCGAGCACTGCCATGGGCAGATGAGGCTGAGCAACAGCTTTCCAGGCTAGCCCCTTCTGCCTGCCAGCTATCTGCAGACGTTCGCACTTTCGGAGCAGGGCTGTGATAGGAGCCTGGCAGGGACACCACCATTCCCAGGATGCGTTTGAGGTTTCAAGTGGCAAGATAAGCAAGCAGCCCCATTCCCTGTGCCTCTGTGCGAGCACTGCCATGGGCAGATGAGGCTGAGCAACAGCTTTCCAGGCTAGCCCCTTCTGGCTGCCAGCTACCTGCAGACGTTCGCATTTCAAGAGCAGGGCTGCGAAAGGAGCCTAGCAGGTACACCATCATTCCCAGGCTACGTTTGAAGTTTGAGGTGGCAAGACACGCAAGCAGCCCCATTCTCTGTGCCTCTGTGCGAGCACTGCCATGGGCAGATGAGGCTGAGCAACAGCTTTCCAGGCTAGCCCCTTCTGGCTGCCAGCTATCTGCAGACGTTCGCATTTCAAGAGCAGGGCTGCGAAAGCAGCCTAGCAGGTACACCATCTTTACAAGGCTACGTTTGAAGTTTGAGGTGGCAAGACAAGCAAGGAGCCCCATTCTCTGTGCCTCTGTGCGAGCACTGCCATGGGCAGATGAGGCTGAGCAACAGCTTTCCAGGCTAGCCCCTTCTGCCTGCCAGCTATCTGCAGACGTTCGCACTTTCGGAGCAGGGCTGTGATAGGAGCCTGGCAGGGACACCACCATTCCCAGCATGCGTTTGAAGTTTCAAGTGGCAACATAAGCAAGCAGCCCCATTCTCTGTGCCTCTATGCAAACAGTGCCATGGGCAGATGAGGCTGAGCAACAGCTTTCCAGGCTAGCACCTTCTGGCTGCCAGCTATCTGCAAACGTTCGCATTTCAAGAGCAGGGCTGCGAAAGGAACCTAGCAGGTACACCATCTTTACCAGGCTACATTTGAAGTTTGAGGTGGCAAGACAAGCAAGCAGCCCCATTCTCTGTGCCTCTGTGCGAGCACTGCCATTGGCAGATGATTCGGATCAACAGCTTTCCAGGCCTGCCCCTTCTGGCTGCCATCTATCTGCAGACGTTCGCACTTTCGGAGCAGGGCTGTGATAGGAGCCTGGCAGGAACACCACCATTCCCAGGATGCGTTTGAGGTTTCAAGTGGCAAGATAAGCAAGCAGCCCCATTCTCTGTGCCTCTATGCGAACAGTGCCATGGGCAGATGAGGCTGAGCAACAGCTTTCCAGGCTAGCCTCTTCTGGCTGCCAGCTATCTGCAGACGTTCGCATTTCAAGAGCAGGGCTGCAAAAGGAGCCTAGCAGGTACACCATCTTTCCCACGCTACGTTTGAAGTTTGAGGTGGCAAGACAAGCAAGGAGCCCCATTCTCTGTGCCTCTGTGCGAGCACTGCCATGGGCAGATGAGGCTGAGCAACAGCTTTCCAGGCTAGCACCTTCTGGCTGCCAGCTATCTGCAGACGTTCGCACTTTCGGAGCAGGGCTGCGAAAGGAGCCTGGCTGGGACACCACCATTCCCAGGCTACGTTTGAAGTTTCAAGTGGCAAGACAAGCAAGCAGCCCGATACTCTGTGCCTCTGTGCGAGCACTGCCATGGGCAGATGAGGCTGAGCAACAGCTTTCCAGGCTAGCCCCTTCTGGCTGCCAGCTATCTGCAGACGTTCGCACTTTCGGAGCAGGGCTGTGATAGGAGCCTGGCAGGGACACCACCATTCCCAGCATGCGTTTGAAGTTTCAAGCGGCAAGATAAGCAAGCAGCCCCATTGTCTGTGCCTCTATGCAAACAGTGCCATGGGCAGATGAGGCTGAGCAACAGCTTTCCAGGCTAGCCCCTTCTGGCTGCCAGCTATCTGCAGACGTTCGCATTTCAAGAGCAGGGCTGAGAAAGGAGCCTGGCAGGTACACCATCTTTCCCAGGCTACGTTTGAAGTTTGAGGTGGCAAAACAAGCAAGGAGCCCCATTCTCTGTGCCTCTGTGCGAGCAGTGCCATGGGCAGATGAGGCTGAGCAACAGCTTTCCAGGCTAGCCCCTTCTGGCTGCCAGCTATCTGCAGACGTTCGCATTTCAAGAGCAGGGCTGCGAAAGGAGCCTAGCAGGTACACCATCTTTCCCAGGCTACGTTTGAAGTTTGAGGTGGCAAGACAAGCAAGCAGCCCCAGTCTCTGTGCCTCTGTGCGAGCACTGCCATGGGCAGATGAGGCTGAGCAACAGCTTTCCAGGCTAGCCCCTTCTGCCTGCCAGCTATCTGCAGACGTTCGCACTTTCGGAGCAGGGCTGTGATAGGAGCCTGGCAGGGACACCACCATTCCCAGGATGCGTTTGAGGTTTCAAGTGGCAAGACAAGCAAGCAGCCCCATTCTCTGTGCCTCTGTGCGAGCACTGCCATGGGCAGATGAGGCTGAGCAACAGCTTTCGAGGCTAGCCCCTTCTGGCTGCCAGCTATCTGCAGACGTTCGCATTTCAAGAGCAGGGCTGCGAAAGGAGCCTAGCAGGTACACCATCTTTCCATGGCTACGTTTGAAGTTTGAGGTGGCAAGACAAGCAAGGAGCCCCATTCTCTGTGCCTCTGTGCGAGCAGTGCCATGGGCAGATGAGGCTGAGCAACAGCTTTCCAGGCTAGCACCATCTGGCTGCCAGCTATCTGCAGACGTTCGCACTTTCGGAGCAGGGCTGCGAAAGGAGCCTGGCTGGGACACCACCATTCCCAGCATGCGTTTGAAGTTTCAAGTGGGAAGATAAGCATGCAGCCCCATTCTCTGTGCCTCTGTGCGAGCACTGCCATGGGCAGATGAGGCTGAGCAACAGCTTTCCAGGCTAGCCCCTTCTGGCTGCCAGCTATCTGCAGACGTTCGCACTTTCGGAGCAGGGCTGTGATAGGAGCCTGGCAGGGACACCACCATTCCCAGCATGCGTTTGAAGTTTCAAGTGGCAAGATAAGCAAGCAGCCCCATTCTCTGTGCCTCTATGCGAACAGTGCCATGGGCAGATGAGGCTGAGCAACAGCTTTCCAGGCTAGCACCTTCTGGCTGCCAGCTATCTGCAGACGTTCGCATTTCAAGAGCAGGGCTGCGAAAGGAGCCTAGCAGGTACACCATCTTTCCCAGGCTACCTTTGAAGTTTGGGGTGGCAAGACAAGCAAGGAGCCCCATTCTCTGTGCCTCTGTGCGAGCAGTGCCATGGGCAGATGAGGCTGAGCAACAGCTTTCCAGGCTAGCCCCTTCTGCCTGCCAGCTATCTGCAGACGTTCGCACTTTCGGAGCAGGGCTGCGAAAGGAGCCTGGCTGGGACATCACCATTCCCAGGCTACGTTTGAAGTTTGAGGTGGCAAGACAAGCAAGCAGCCCCATTCTCTGTGCCTCTGTGCGAGCACTGCCATGGGCAGATGAGGCTGAGCAACAGCTTTCCAGGCTAGCCCCTTCTGGCTGCCAGCTATCTGCAGACGTTCGCACTTTCGGAGCAGGGCTGTGATAGGAGCCTGGCAGGGACACCACCATTCCCTGCATGCGTTTGAGGTTTCAAGTGGCAAGATAAGCAAGCAGCCCCATTCTCTGTGCCTCTATGTGAACAGTGCCATGGGCAGATGAGGCTGAGCAACAGCTTTCGAGGCTAGCCCCTTCTGGCTGCCAGCTATCTGCAGACGTTCGCATTTCAAGAGCAGGGCTGCGAAAGGAGCCTAGCAGGTACACAATCTTTCCCAGGCTACGTTTGAAGTTTGAGGTGGCAAGACAAGCAAGCAGCCCCATTCTCTGTGCCTCTCTGCGAGCACTGCCATGGGCAGATGAGGCTGAGCAACAGCTTTCCAGGATAGCCCCTTCTGGCTGCCAGCTATCTGCAGACGTTCGCACTTTCGGAGCAGGGCTGTGATAGGAGCCTGGCAGGGACACCACCATTCCCAGCATGTGTTTGAAGTTTCAAGTGGCCAGATAAGCAAGCAGCCCCATTGTCTGTGCCTCTATGCGAACAGTGCCATGGGCAGATGAGGCTGAGCAACAGCTTTCCAGGCTAGCCCCTTCTGCCTGCCAGCTATCTGCAGACGTTCGCACTTTCGGATCAGGGCTGCGATAGGAGCCTGGCAGGGACACCACCATTCCCAGGCTACGTTTGAAGTTTGAGGTGGCAAGACAAGCAAGCAGCCCCATTCTCTGTGCCTCTGTGCGAGCAGTGCCATGGGCAGATGAGGCTGAGCAACAGCTTTCCAGGCTAGCCCCTTCTGGCTGCCAGCTATCTGCAGACGTTCGCATTTCAAGAGCAGGGCTGCGAAAGCAGCCTAGAAGGTACACCATCTTTACCAGGCTACGTTTGAAGTTTGAGGTGGCAAGACAAGCAAGCAGCCCCATTCTCTGTGCCTCTGTGCGAGCACTGCCATGGGCAGATGAGGCTGAGCAACAGCTTTCCAAGCTAGCCCCTTCTGGCTGCCAGCTATCTGCAGACGTTCGCATTTCAAGAGCAGGGCTGCGAAAGGAGCCTAGCAGGTACACCATCTTTCCATGGCTACGTTTGAAGTTTGAGGTGGCAAGACAAGCAAGGAGCCCCATTCTCTGTGCCTCTGTGCGAGCACTGCCATGGGCAGATGAGGCTGAGCAACAGCTTTCCAGGCTAGCCCCTTCTGGCTGCCAGCTATCTGCAGACGTTCGCATTTCAAGAGCAGGGCTGCGAAAGGAGCCTAGCAGGTACACCATCTTTCCATGGCTACGTTTGAAGTTTGAGGTGGCAAGACAAGCAAGGAGCCCCATTCTCTGTGCCTCTATGTGAACAGTGCCATGGGCAGATGAGGCTGAGCAACAGCTTTCGAGGCTAGCCCTTTCTGGCTGCCAGCTATCTGCAGACGTTCGCATTTCAAGAGCAGGGCTGCGAAAGGAGCCTAGCGGGTACACCATCTTTCCCAGGCTACGTTTGAAGTTTGAGGTGGCAAGACAAGCAAGCAGCCCCATTCTCTGTGCCTCTGTGCGAGCACTGCCATGGGCAGATGAGGCTGAGCAACAGCTTTCCAGGCTAGCCCCTTCTGCCTGCCAGCTATCTGCAGACATTCGTACTTTCGGAGCAGGGCTGTGATAGGAGCCTGGCAGGGACACCACCATTCCCAGCATGCGTTTGAAGTTTCAAATGGCAATATAAGCAAGCAGCCCCATTGTCTGTGCCTCTATGCGAACAGTGCCATGGGCAGATGAGGCTGAGCAACAGCTTTCCAGGCTAGCCCCTTCTGCCTGCCAGCTATCTGCAGACGTTCGCACTTTCGGAGCAGGGCTGTGATAGGAGCCTGGCAGGGACACCACCATTCCCAGCATGCGTTTGAAATTTCAAGTGGCCAGATAAGCAAGCAGCCCCATTGTCTGTGCCTGTATGCGAACAGTGCCATGGGCAGATGAGGCTGAGCAACAGCTTTCCAAGCTAGCCCCTTCTGGCTCCCAGCTTTCTACAGACGTTCGCATTTCAAGAGCAGGGATGCGAAAGGAGCCTAGCGGGTACACCATCTTTCCCAGGCTACGTTTGAAGTTTGAGGTGGCAAGACAAGCAAGCAGCCCCATTCTCTGTGCCTCTGTGCGAGCACTGCCATGGGCAGATGAGGCTGAGCAACAGCTTTCCAGGATAGCCCCTTCTGCCTGCCAGCTATCTGCAGACGTTCGCACTTTCGGAGCAGGGCTGTGATAGGAGCCTAGCAGGTACACCATCTTTACAAGGCTACGTTTGAAGTTTGAGGTGGCAAGACAAGCAAGGAGCCCCATTCTCTGTGCCTCTGTGCGAGCACTGCCATGGGCAGATGAGGCTGAGCAACAGCTTTCCAGGCTAGCCCCTTCTGGCTGCCAGCTATCTGCAGACGTTCGCACTTTCGGAGCAGGGCTGTGATAGGAGCCTGGCAGGGACACCACCATTCCCAGCATGCGTTTGAAGTTTCAAGTGGCAAGATAAGCAAGCAGCCCCATTGTCTGTGCCTCTATGCAAACAGTGCCATGGGCAGATGAGGCTGAGCAACAGCTTTCCAGGCTAGCCCCTTCTGCCTGCCAGCTATCTGCAGACGTTCGCATTTCAAGAGCAGGGCTGCGAAAGCAGCCTAGCAGGTACACCATCTTTACCAGGCTACGTTTGAAGTTTGAGGTGGCAAGACAAGCAAGCAGCCCCATTCTCTGTGCCTCTGTGCGAGCACTGCCATGGGCAGATGAGGCTGAGCAACAGCTTTCCAGGCTAGCCCCTTCTGCCTGCCAGCTATCTGCAGACGTTCGCACTTTCGGAGCAGGGCTGTGATAGGAGCCTGGCAGGGACACCACCATTCCCAGCATGCGTTTGAAGTTTCAAGTGGCAAGATAAGCAAGCAGCCCCATTGTCTGTGCCTGTATGCGAACAGTGCCATGGGCAGATGAGGCTGAGCAACAGCTTTCGAGGCTAGCCCCTTCTGGCTGCCAGCTATCTGCAGACGTTCGCGTTTCAAGAGCAGGGCTGCGAAAGGAGCCTAGCAGGTACACCATCTTTCCCAGGCTACGTTTGAAGTTTGAGGTGGCAAGACAAGCAAGGAGCCCCATTCTCTGTGCCTCTGTGCGAGCAGTGCCATGGGCAGATGAGGCTGAGCAACAGCTTTCCAGGCTAGCACCATCTGGCTCCCAGCTATCTGCAGACGTTCGCACTTTCGGAGCAGGGCTGCGAAAGGAGCCTGGCTTGGACACCACCATTCCCAGCATGCGTTTGAAGTTTCAAGTGGGAAGATAAGCAAGCAGCCCCATTCTCTGTGGCTCTGTGCGAGCACTGCCATGGGCAGATGAGGCTGAGCAACAGCTTTCCAGGCTAGCCTCTTCTGGCTGCCAGCTATCTGCAGACGTTCGCATTTCAAGAGCAGGGCTGCGAAAGGAGCCTAGCAGGTACACCATCTTTCCCAGGCTACGTTTGAAGTTTGAGGTGGCAAGACAAGCAAGGAGCCCCATTCTCTGTGCCTCTGTGCGAACAGTGCCATGGGCAGATGAGGCTGAGCAACAGCTTTCCAGGCTAGCACCTTCTGGCTGCCAGCTATCTGCAGACGTTCGCATTTCAAGAGCAGGGCTGCGAAAGGAGCCTGGCTGGGACACCAACTTTCCCAGGCTACGTTTGAAGTTTGAGGTGGCAAGACAAGCAAGCAGCCCCATTCTCTGTGCCTCTGTGCGAGCACTGCCATGGGCAGATGAGGCTGAGCAACAGCTTTCCAGGCTAGCCCCTTCTGGCTGCCAGCTATCTGCAGACGTTCGCACTTTCGGAGCAGGGCTGTGATAGGAGCCTGGCAGGGACACCACCATTCCCAGCATGCTTTTGAAGTTTCAAGTGGCAAGATAAGCAAGCAGCCCCATTCTCTGTGCCTCTATGCGAACAGTGCCATGGGCAGATGAGGCTGAGCAACAGCTTTCCAGGCTAGCACCTTCTGCCTGCCAGCTATCTGCAGACGTTCGCATTTCAAGAGCAGGGCTGCGAAAGGAGCCTAGCAGGTACACCATCTTTCCCAGGCTACCTTTGAAGTTTGGGGTGGCAAGACAAGCAAGGAGCCCCATTCTCTGTGCCTCTGTGCGAGCAGTGCCATGGGCAGATGAGGCTGAGCAACAGCTTTCCAGGCTAGCCCCTTCTGGCTGCCAGCTATCTGCAGACGTTCGCATTTCAAGAGCAGGGCTGCGAAAGCAGCCTAGAAGGTACACCATCTTTACCAGGCTACGTTTGAAGTTTGAGGTGGCAAGACAAGCAAGCAGCCCCATTCTCTGTGCCTCTGTGCGAGCACTGCCATGGGCAGATGAGGCTGAGCAACAGCTTTCCAAGCTAGCCCCTTCTGGCTGCCAGCTATCTGCAGACGTTCGCATTTCAAGAGCAGGGCTGCGAAAGGAGCCTAGCAGGTACACCATCTTTCCATGGCTACGTTTGAAGTTTGAGGTGGCAAGACAAGCAAGGAGCCCCATTCTCTGTGCCTCTGTGCGAGCACTGCCATGGGCAGATGAGGTTGAGCAACAGCTTTCCAGGCTAGCCCCTTCTGGCTGCCAGCTATCTGCAGACGTTCGCATTTCAAGAGCAGGGCTGCGAAAGGAGCCTAGCAGGTACACCATATTTCCATGGCTACGTTTGAAGTTTGAGGTGGCAAGACAAGCAAGGAGCCCCATTCTCTGTGCCTCTATGTGAACAGTGCCATGGGCAGATGAGGCTGAGCAACAGCTTTCGAGGCTAGCCCTTTCTGGCTGCCAGCTATCTGCAGACGTTCGCATTTCAAGAGCAGGGCTGCGAAAGGAGCCTAGCGGGTACACCATCTTTCCCAGGCTACGTTTGAAGTTTGAGGTGGCAAGACAAGCAAGCAGCCCCATTCTCTGTGCCTCTGTGCGAGCACTGCCATGGGCAGATGAGGCTGAGCAACAGCTTTCCAGGCTAGCCCCTTCTGCCTGCCAGCTATCTGCAGACGTTCGTACTTTCGGAGCAGGGCTGTGATAGGAGCCTGGCAGGGACACCACCATTCCCAGCATGCGTTTGAAGTTTCAAATGGCAATATAAGCAAGCAGCCCCATTGTCTGTGCCTCTATGCGAACAGTGCCATGGGCAGATGAGGCTGAGCAACAGCTTTCCAGGCTAGCCCCTTCTGGCTGCCAGCTATCTGCAGACGTTCGCACTTTCGGAGCAGGGCTGTGATAGGAGCCTGGCAGGGACACCACCATTCCCAGGATGCGTTTGAAATTTCAAGTGGCCAGATAAGCAAGCAGCCCCATTGTCTGTGCCTGTATGCGAACAGTGCCATGGGCAGATGAGGCTGAGCAACAGCTTTCCAAGCTAGCCCCTTCTGGCTCCCAGCTTTCTACAGACGTTCGCATTTCAAGAGCAGGGATGCGAAAGGAGCCTAGCGGGTACACCATCTTTCCCAGGCTACGTTTGAAGTTTAAGGTGGCAAGACAAGCAAGCAGCCCCATTCTCTGTGCCTCTGTGCGAGCACTGCCATGGGCAGATGAGGCTGAGCAACAGCTTTCCAGGCTAGCCCCTTCTGCCTGCCAGCTATCTGCAGACGTTCGCACTTTCGGAGCAGGGCTGTGATAGGAGCCTAGCAGGTACACCATCTTTACAAGGCTACGTTTGAAGTTTGAGGTGGCAAGACAAGCAAGGAGCCCCATTCTCTGTGCCTCTGTGCGAGCACTGCCATGGGCAGATGAGGCTGAGCAACAGCTTTCCAGGCTAGCCCCTTCTGGCTGCCAGCTATCTGCAGACGTTCGCACTTTCGGAGCAGGGCTGTGATAGGAGCCTGGCAGGGACACCACCATTCCCAGCATGCGTTTGAAGTTTCAAGTGGCAAGATAAGCAAGCAGCCCCATTGTCTGTGCCTCTATGCAAACAGTGCCATGGGCAGATGAGGCTGAGCAACAGCTTTCCAGGCTAGCCCCTTCTGCCTGCCAGCTATCTGCAGACGTTCGCATTTCAAGAGCAGGGCTGCGAAAGCAGCCTAGCAGGTACACCATCTTTACCAGGCTACGTTTGAAGTTTGAGGTGGCAAGACAAGCAAGCAGCCCCATTCTCTGTGCCTCTGTGCGAGCACTGCCATGGGCAGATGAGGCTGAGCAACAGCTTTCCAGGCTAGCCCCTTCTGCCTGCCAGCTATCTGCAGACGTTCGCACTTTCGGAGCAGGGCTGTGATAGGAGCCTGGCAGGGACACCACCATTCCCAGCATGCGTTTGAAGTTTCAAGTGGCAAGATAAGCAAGCAGCCCCATTGTCTGTGCCTGTATGCGAACAGTGCCATGGGCAGATGAGGCTGAGCAACAGCTTTCGAGGCTAGCCCCTTCTGGCTGCCAGCTATCTGCAGACGTTCGCGTTTCAAGAGCAGGGCTGCGAAAGGAGCCTAGCAGGTACACCATCTTTCCCAGGCTACGTTTGAAGTTTGAGGTGGCAAGACAAGCAAGGAGCCCCATTCTCTGTGCCTCTGTGCGAGCAGTGCCATGGGCAGATGAGGCTGAGCAACAGCTTTCCAGGCTAGCACCATCTGGCTCCCAGCTATCTGCAGACGTTCGCACTTTCGGAGCAGGGCTGCGAAAGGAGCCTGGCTTGGACACCACCATTCCCAGCATGCGTTTGAAGTTTCAAGTGGGAAGATAAGCAAGCAGCCCCATTCTCTGTGGCTCTGTGCGAGCACTGCCATGGGCAGATGAGGCTGAGCAACAGCTTTCCAGGCTAGCCTCTTCTGGCTGCCAGCTATCTGCAGACGTTCGCATTTCAAGAGCAGGGCTGCGAAAGGAGCCTAGCAGGTACACCATCTTTCCCAGGCTACGTTTGAAGTTTGAGGTGGCAAGACAAGCAAGGAGCCCCATTCTCTGTGCCTCTGTGCGAACAGTGCCATGGGCAGATGAGGCTGAGCAACAGCTTTCCAGGCTAGCACCTTCTGGCTGCCAGCTATCTGCAGACGTTCGCATTTCAAGAGCAGGGCTGCGAAAGGAGCCTGGCTGGGACACCAACTTTCCCAGGCTACGTTTGAAGTTTGAGGTGGCAAGACAAGCAAGCAGCCCCATTCTCTGTGCCTCTGTGCGAGCACTGCCATGGGCAGATGAGGCTGAGCAACAGCTTTCCAGGCTAGCCCCTTCTGGCTGCCAGCTATCTGCAGACGTTCGCACTTTCGGAGCAGGGCTGTGATAGGAGCCTGGCAGGGACACCACCATTCCCACCATGCTTTTGAAGTTTCAAGTGGCAAGATAAGCAAGCAGCCCCATTCTCTGTGCCTCTATGCGAACAGTGCCATGGGCAGATGAGGCTGAGCAACAGCTTTCCAGGCTAGCACCTTCTGCCTGCCAGCTATCTGCAGACGTTCGCATTTCAAGAGCAGGGCTGCGAAAGGAGCCTAGCAGGTACACCATCTTTCCCAGGCTACCTTTGAAGTTTGGGGTGGCAAGACAAGCAAGGAGCCCCATTCTCTGTGCCTCTGTGCGAGCAGTGCCATGGGCAGATGAGGCTGAGCAACAGCTTTCCAGGATAGCCCCTTCTGCCTGCCAGCTATCTGCAGACGTTCGCACTTTCGGAGCAGGGCTGCGAAAGGAGCCTGGCTGGGACATCACCATTCCCAGGCTACGTTTGAAGTTTGAGGTGGCAAGACAAGCAAGCAGCCCCATTCTCTGTGCCTCTATGCGAACAGTGCCATGGGCAGATGAGGCTGAGCAACAGCTTTCCAGGCTAGCCCCTTCTGGCTGCCAGCTATCTGCAGACGTTCGCATTTCAAGAGCAGGGCTGCGAAAGGAGCCTAGCAGGTACACCATCTTTCCCTGGCTACGTTTGAAGTTTGAGGTGGCAAGACAAGCAAGGAGCCCCATTCTCTGTGCCTCTGTGTGAGCAGTGCCATGGGCAGATGAGGCTGAGCAACAGCTTTCCAGGCTAGCCCCTTCTGGCTGCCAGCTATCTGCAGACGTTCGCACTTTCGGAGCAGGGCTGCGAAAGGAGCCTGGCTGGGACACCACCATTCTCAGACTACGTTTGAAGTTTGAGGTGGCAAGACAAGCAAGCAGCCCCATTCTCTGTGCCTCTGTGCGAGCACTGCCATGGGCAGATGAGGCTGAGCAACAGCTTTCCAGGCTAGCCCCTTCTGCCTGCCAGCTATCTGCAGACGTTCGCACTTTCGGAGCAGGGCTGTGATAGGAGCCTGGCAGGGACACCACCATTCCCTGCATGCGTTTGAGGTTTCAAGTGGCAAGATAAGCAAGCAGCCCCATTCTCTGTGCCTCTATGCGAACAGTGCCATGGGCAGATGAGGCTGAGCAACAGCTTTCCAGGCTAGCCCCTTCTGCCTGCCAGCTATCTGCAGACGTTCGCACTTTCAGAGCAGGGCTGTGATAGGAGCCTGGCAGGGACACCACCATTCCCAGCATGTGTTTGAAATTTCAAGTGGCCAGATAAGCAAGCAGCCCCATTGTCTGTGCCTCTATGCGAACAGTGCCATGGGCAGATGAGGCTGAGCAACAGCTTTCCAAGCTAGCCCCTTCTGGCTGCCAGCTATCTGCAGACGTTCGCATTTCAAGAGCAGGGCTGCGAAAGGAGCCTAGCAGGTACACCATCTTTCCCCGGTTACGTTTGAAGTTTGAGGACGCAAGACAAGCAAGGAGCCCCATTCTCTGTGCCTCTGTGCGAGCACTGCCATGGGCAGATGAGGCTGAGCAACAGCTTTCCAGGCTAGCACCATCTGGCTGCCAGCTATCTGCAGACGTTCGCACTTTCGGAGCAGGGCTGCGAAAGGTGCCTGGCTGGGACACCAACTTTCCAAGGCTACGTTTGAAGTTTCAAGTGGCAAGATAAGCAAGCAGCCCCACTCTCTGTGCCTCTATGCGAACAGTGCCATGGGCAGATGAGGCTGAGCAACAGCTTTCCAGGCTAGCCCCTTCTGGCTGCCAGCTATCTGCAGACGTTCGCAATTTCGGAGCAGGGCTGTGATAGGAGCCTGGCAGGGACACCACCATTCCCAGCATGCGTTTGAAGTTTCAAGTGGCAAGATAAGCAAGCACCCCCATTCTCTGTGCCTCTGTGCGAGCAGTGCCATGGGCAGATGAGGCTGAGCAACAGCTTTCCACGCTAGCCCCTTCTGCCTGCCAGCTATCTGCAGACGTTCGCATTTCAAGAGCAGGGCTGCGAAAGCAGCCTAGCAGGTACACCATCTTTACCAGGCTACGTTTGAAGTTTGAGGTGGCAAGACAAGCAAGCAGCCCCAGTCTCTGTGCCTCTGTGCGAGCACTGCCGTGGGCAGATGAGGCTGAGCAACAGCTTTCCAGGCTAGCCCCTTCTGGCTGCCAGCTATCTGCAGACGTTCGCATTTCAAGAGCAGGGCTGCGAAAGGAGCCTAGCAGGTACACCATCTTTCCCTGGCTACGTTTGAAGTTTGAGGTGGCAAGACAAGCAAGGAGCCCCATTCTCTGTGCCTCTGTGCGAGCACTGCCATGGGCAGATGAGGCTGAGCAACAGCTTTCCAGGCTAGCCCCTTCTGCCTGCCAGCTATCTGCAGACGTTCGCACTTTCGGAGCAGGGCTGCGAAAGGAGCCTGGCTGGGACACCACCATTCTCAGGTAACGTTTGAAGTTTGAGGTGGCAAGACAAGCAAGCAGCCCCATTCTCTGTGCCTCTGTGCGAGCACTGCCATGGGCAGATGAGGCTGAGCAACAGCTTTCCAGGCTAGCCCCTTCTGCCTGCCAGCTATCTGCAGACGTTCGCACTTTCGGAGCAGGGCTGTGATAGGAGCCTGGCAGGGACACCACCATTCCCTGCATGCGTTTGAGGTTTCAAGTGGCAAGATAAGCAAGCAGCCCCATTCTCTGTGCCTCTATGTGAACAGTGCCATGGGCAGATGAGGCTGAGCAACAGCTTTCCAGGCTAGCCCCTTCTGGCTGCCAGCTATCTGCAGACGTTCGCATTTCAAGAGCAGGGCTGCGAAAGCAGCCTAGCAGGTACACCATCTTTCCCAGGCTACGTTTGAAGTTTGAGGTGGCAAGACAAGCAAGCAGCCCCATTCTCTGTGCCTCTCTGCGAGCACTGCCATGGGCAGATGAGGCTGAGCAACAGCTTTCCAGGATAGCCCCTTCTGGCTGCCAGCTATCTGCAGACGTTCGCACTTTCGGAGCAGGGCTGCGATAGGAGCCTGGCAGGGACACCACCATTCCCAGCATGTGTTTGAAGTTTCAAGTGGCCAGATAAGCAAGCAGCCCCATTGTCTGTGCCTCTATGCGAACAGTGCCATGGGCAGATGAGGCTGAGCAACAGCTTTCCAGGCTAGCCCCTTCTGGCTGCCAGCTATCTGCAGACGTTCGCATTTCAAGAGCAGGGCTGCGAAAGGAGCCTAGCAGGTACACCATCTTTCCCAGGCTACGTTTGAAGTTTGAGGTGGCAAGACAAGCAAGCAGCCCCATTCTCTGTGCCTCTGTGCGAGCAGTGCCATGGGCAGATGAGGCTGAGCAACAGCTTTCCAGGCTAGCCCCTTCTGGCTGCCAGCTATCTGCAGACGTTCGCATTTCAAGAGCAGGGCTGCGAAAGCAGCCTAGAAGGTACACCATCTTTACCAGGCTACGTTTGAAGTTTGAGGTGGCAAGACAAGCAAGCAGCCCCATTCTCTGTGCCTCTGTGCGAGCACTGCCATGGGCAGATGAGGCTGAGCAACAGCTTTCCAGGCTAGCCCCTTCTGGCTGCCAGCTATCTGCAGACGTTCGCATTTCAAGAGCAGGGCTGCGAAAGGAGCCTAGCAGGTACACCATCTTTCCATGGCTACGTTTGAAGTTTGAGGTGGCAAGACAAGCAAGGAGCCCCATTCTCTGTGCCTCTGTGCGAGCACTGCCATGGGCAGATGAGGCTGAGCAACAGCTTTCCAGGCTAGCCCCTTCTGGCTGCCAGCTATCTGCAGACGTTCGCACTTTCGGAGCAGGGCTGCGAAAGGAGCCTGGCTGGGACACCACCATTCCCAGGCTACGTTTGAAGTTTGAGGTGGCAAGACAAGCAAGCAGCCCCATTCTCTGTGCCTCTATGTGAACAGTGCCATGGGCAGATGAGGCTGAGCAACAGCTTTCGAGGCTAGCCCTTTCTGGCTGCCAGCTATCTGCAGACGTTCGCATTTCAAGAGCAGGGCTGCGAAAGGAGCCTAGCGGGTACACCATCTTTCCCAGGCTACGTTTGAAGTTTGAGGTGGCAAGACAAGCAAGCAGCCCCATTCTCTGTGCCTCTGTGCGAGCACTGCCATGGGCAGATGAGGCTGAGCAACAGCTTTCCAGGATAGCCCCTTCTGCCTGCCAGCTATCTGCAGACGTTCGTACTTTCGGAGCAGGACTGTGATAGGAGCCTGGCAGGGACACCACCATTCCCAGCATGCGTTTGAAGTTTCAAATGGCAAGATAAGCAAGCAGCCCCATTGTCTGTGCCTCTATGCGAACAGTGCCATGGGCAGATGAGGCTGAGCAACAGCTTTCCAGGCTAGCCCCTTCTGCCTGCCAGCTATCTGCAGACGTTCGCACTTTCGGAGCAGGGCTGTGATAGGAGCCTGGCAGGGACACCACCATTCCCAGCATGCGTTTGAAATTTCAAGTGGCCAGATAAGCAAGCAGCCCCATTGTCTGTGCCTGTATGCGAACAGTGCCATGGGCAGATGAGGCTGAGCAACAGCTTTCCAAGCTAGCCCCTTCTGGCTGCCAGCTTTCTACAGACGTTCGCATTTCAAGAGCAGGGATGCGAAAGGAGCCTAGCGGGTACACCATCTTTCCCAGGCTACGTTTGAAGTTTGAGGTGGCAAGACAAGCAAGCAGCCCCATTCTCTGTGCCTCTGTGCGAGCACTGCCATGGGCAGATGAGGCTGAGCAACAGCTTTCCAGGATAGCCCCTTCTGCCTGCCAGCTATCTGCAGACGTTCGCACTTTCGGAGCAGGGCTGTGATAGGAGCCTAGCAGGTACACCATCTTTACAAGGCTACGTTTGAAGTTTGAGGTGGCAAGACAAGCAAGGAGCCCCATTCTCTGTGCCTCTGTGCGAGCACTGCCATGGGCAGATGAAGCTGAGCAACAGCTTTCCAGGCTAGCCCCTTCTGCCTGCCAGCTATCTGCAGACGTTCGCACTTTCGGAGCAGGGCTGTGATAGGAGCCTGGGAGGGACACCACCATTCCCAGCATGCGTTTGAAGTTTCAAGTGGCAAGATAAGCAAGCAGCCCCATTGTCTCTGCCTCTATGCAAACAGTGCCATGGGCAGATGAGGCTGAGCAACAGCTTTCCAGGCTAGCCCCTTCTGCCTGCCAGCTATCTGCAGACGTTCGCACTTTCAGAGCAGGGCTGTGATAGGAGCCTGGCAGGGACACCACCATTCCCAGCATGTGTTTGAAATTTCAAGTGGCCAGATAAGCAAGCAGCCCCATTGTCTGTGCCTCTATGCGAACAGTGCCATGGGCAGATGAGGCTGAGCAACAGCTTTCCAAGCTAGCCCCTTCTGGCTGCCAGCTATCTGCAGACGTTCGCATTTCAAGAGCAGGGCTGCGAAAGGAGCCTAGCAGGTACACCATCTTTCCCCGGTTACGTTTGAAGTTTGAGGACGCAAGACAAGCAAGGAGCCCCATTCTCTGTGCCTCTGTGCGAGCACTGCCATGGGCAGATGAGGCTGAGCAACAGCTTTCCAGGCTAGCACCATCTGGCTGCCAGCTATCTGCAGACGTTCGCACTTTCGGAGCAGGGCTGCGAAAGGTGCCTGGCTGGGACACCAACTTTCCAAGGCTACGTTTGAAGTTTCAAGTGGCAAGATAAGCAAGCAGCCCCACTCTCTGTGCCTCTATGCGAACAGTGCCATGGGCAGATGAGGCTGAGCAACAGCTTTCCAGGCTAGCCCCTTCTGGCTGCCAGCTATCTGCAGACGTTCGCAATTTCGGAGCAGGGCTGTGATAGGAGCCTGGCAGGGACACCACCATTCCCAGCATGCGTTTGAAGTTTCAAGTGGCAAGATAAGCAAGCACCCCCATTCTCTGTGCCTCTGTGCGAGCAGTGCCATGGGCAGATGAGGCTGAGCAACAGCTTTCCACGCTAGCCCCTTCTGCCTGCCAGCTATCTGCAGACGTTCGCATTTCAAGAGCAGGGCTGCGAAAGCAGCCTAGCAGGTACACCATCTTTACCAGGCTACGTTTGAAGTTTGAGGTGGCAAGACAAGCAAGCAGCCCCAGTCTCTGTGCCTCTGTGCGAGCACTGCCGTGGGCAGATGAGGCTGAGCAACAGCTTTCCAGGCTAGCCCCTTCTGGCTGCCAGCTATCTGCAGACGTTCGCATTTCAAGAGCAGGGCTGCGAAAGGAGCCTAGCAGGTACACCATCTTTCCCTGGCTACGTTTGAAGTTTGAGGTGGCAAGACAAGCAAGGAGCCCCATTCTCTGTGCCTCTGTGCGAGCACTGCCATGGGCAGATGAGGCTGAGCAACAGCTTTCCAGGCTAGCCCCTTCTGCCTGCCAGCTATCTGCAGACGTTCGCACTTTCGGAGCAGGGCTGCGAAAGGAGCCTGGCTGGGACACCACCATTCTCAGGTAACGTTTGAAGTTTGAGGTGGCAAGACAAGCAAGCAGCCCCATTCTCTGTGCCTCTGTGCGAGCACTGCCATGGGCAGATGAGGCTGAGCAACAGCTTTCCAGGCTAGCCCCTTCTGCCTGCCAGCTATCTGCAGACGTTCGCACTTTCGGAGCAGGGCTGTGATAGGAGCCTGGCAGGGACACCACCATTCCCTGCATGCGTTTGAGGTTTCAAGTGGCAAGATAAGCAAGCAGCCCCATTCTCTGTGCCTCTATGTGAACAGTGCCATGGGCAGATGAGGCTGAGCAACAGCTTTCCAGGCTAGCCCCTTCTGGCTGCCAGCTATCTGCAGACGTTCGCATTTCAAGAGCAGGGCTGCGAAAGCAGCCTAGCAGGTACACCATCTTTCCCAGGCTACGTTTGAAGTTTGAGGTGGCAAGACAAGCAAGCAGCCCCATTCTCTGTGCCTCTCTGCGAGCACTGCCATGGGCAGATGAGGCTGAGCAACAGCTTTCCAGGATAGCCCCTTCTGCCTGCCAGCTATCTGCAGACGTTCGCACTTTCGGAGCAGGGCTGCGATAGGAGCCTGGCAGGGACACCACCATTCCCAGCATGTGTTTGAAGTTTCAAGTGGCCAGATAAGCAAGCAGCCCCATTGTCTGTGCCTCTATGCGAACAGTGCCATGGGCAGATGAGGCTGAGCAACAGCTTTCCAGGCTAGCCCCTTCTGGCTGCCAGCTATCTGCAGACGTTCGCATTTCAAGAGCAGGGCTGCGAAAGGAGCCTAGCAGGTACACCATCTTTCCCAGGCTACGTTTGAAGTTTGAGGTGGCAAGACAAGCAAGCAGCCCCATTCTCTGTGCCTCTGTGCGAGCAGTGCCATGGGCAGATGAGGCTGAGCAACAGCTTTCCAGGCTAGCCCCTTCTGGCTGCCAGCTATCTGCAGACGTTCGCATTTCAAGAGCAGGGCTGCGAAAGCAGCCTAGAAGGTACACCATCTTTACCAGGCTACGTTTGAAGTTTGAGGTGGCAAGACAAGCAAGCAGCCCCATTCTCTGTGCCTCTGTGCGAGCACTGCCATGGGCAGATGAGGCTGAGCAACAGCTTTCCAGGCTAGCCCCTTCTGGCTGCCAGCTATCTGCAGACGTTCGCATTTCAAGAGCAGGGCTGCGAAAGGAGCCTAGCAGGTACACCATCTTTCCATGGCTACGTTTGAAGTTTGAGGTGGCAAGACAAGCAAGGAGCCCCATTCTCTGTGCCTCTGTGCGAGCACTGCCATGGGCAGATGAGGCTGAGCAACAGCTTTCCAGGCTAGCCCCTTCTGGCTGCCAGCTATCTGCAGACGTTCGCACTTTCGGAGCAGGGCTGCGAAAGGAGCCTGGCTGGGACACCACCATTCCCAGGCTACGTTTGAAGTTTGAGGTGGCAAGACAAGCAAGCAGCCCCATTCTCTGTGCCTCTATGTGAACAGTGCCATGGGCAGATGAGGCTGAGCAACAGCTTTCGAGGCTAGCCCTTTCTGGCTGCCAGCTATCTGCAGACGTTCGCATTTCAAGAGCAGGGCTGCGAAAGGAGCCTAGCGGGTACACCATCTTTCCCAGGCTACGTTTGAAGTTTGAGGTGGCAAGACAAGCAAGCAGCCCCATTCTCTGTGCCTCTGTGCGAGCACTGCCATGGGCAGATGAGGCTGAGCAACAGCTTTCCAGGATAGCCCCTTCTGCCTGCCAGCTATCTGCAGACGTTCGTACTTTCGGAGCAGGACTGTGATAGGAGCCTGGCAGGGACACCACCATTCCCAGCATGCGTTTGAAGTTTCAAATGGCAAGATAAGCAAGCAGCCCCATTGTCTGTGCCTCTATGCGAACAGTGCCATGGGCAGATGAGGCTGAGCAACAGCTTTCCAGGCTAGCCCCTTCTGGCTGCCAGCTATCTGCAGACGTTCGCACTTTCGGAGCAGGGCTGTGATAGGAGCCTGGCAGGGACACCACCATTCCCAGCATGCGTTTGAAATTTCAAGTGGCCAGATAAGCAAGCAGCCCCATTGTCTGTGCCTGTATGCGAACAGTGCCATGGGCAGATGAGGCTGAGCAACAGCTTTCCAAGCTAGCCCCTTCTGGCTGCCAGCTTTCTACAGACGTTCGCATTTCAAGAGCAGGGATGCGAAAGGAGCCTAGCGGGTACACCATCTTTCCCAGGCTACGTTTGAAGTTTGAGGTGGCAAGACAAGCAAGCAGCCCCATTCTCTGTGCCTCTGTGCGAGCACTGCCATGGGCAGATGAGGCTGAGCAACAGCTTTCCAGGATAGCCCCTTCTGCCTGCCAGCTATCTGCAGACGTTCGCACTTTCGGAGCAGGGCTGTGATAGGAGCCTAGCAGGTACACCATCTTTACAAGGCTACGTTTGAAGTTTGAGGTGGCAAGACAAGCAAGGAGCCCCATTCTCTGTGCCTCTGTGCGAGCACTGCCATGGGCAGATGAAGCTGAGCAACAGCTTTCCAGGCTAGCCCCTTCTGCCTGCCAGCTATCTGCAGACGTTCGCACTTTCGGAGCAGGGCTGTGATAGGAGCCTGGGAGGGACACCACCATTCCCAGCATGCGTTTGAAGTTTCAAGTGGCAAGATAAGCAAGCAGCCCCATTGTCTCTGCCTCTATGCAAACAGTGCCATGGGCAGATGAGGCTGAGCAACAGCTTTCCAGGCTAGCCCCTTCTGCCTGCCAGCTATCTGCAGACGTTCGCATTTCAAGAGCAGGGCTGTGAAAGGAGCCTAGCAGGTACACCATCTTTCCCAGGCTACGTTTGAAGTTTGAGGTGGCAAGACAAGCAAGGAGCCCCATTCTCTGTGCCTCTGTGCGAGCAGTGCCATGGGCAGATGAGGCTGAGCAACAGCTTTCCAGGCTAGCCCCTTCTGGCTGCCAGCTATCTGCAGACGTTCGCATTTCAAGAGCAGGGCTGCGAAAGTAGCCTAGCAGGTACACCATCTTTACCAGGCTACGTTTGAAGTTTGAGGTGGCAAGACAAGCAAGCAGCCCCAGTCTCTGTGCCTCTGTGCGAGCAGTGCCATGGGCAGATGAGGCTGAGCAACAGCTTTCCAGGCTAGCCCCTTCTGCCTGCCAGCTATCTGCAGACGTTCGCACTTTCGGAGCAGGGCTGTGATAGGAGCCTGGCAGGGACACCACCATTCCCAGGATGCGTTTGAGGTTTCAAGTGGCAAGATAAGCAAGCAGCCCCATTCTCTGTGCCTCTGTGCGAGCACTGCCATGGGCAGATGAGGCTGAGCAACAGCTTTCCAGGCTAGCCCCTTCTGGCTGCCAGCTATCTGCAGACGTTCGCATTTCAAGAGCAGGGCTGCGAAAGCAGCCTAGCAGGTACACCATCTTTACCAGGCTACGTTTGAAGTTTGAGGTGGCAAGACAAGCAAGGAGCCCCATTCTCTGTGCCTCTGTGCGAGCACTGCCATGGGCAGATGAGGCTGAGCAACAGCTTTCCAGGCTAGCCCCTTCTGGCTGCCAGCTATCTGCAGACGTTCGCATTTCAAGAGCAGGGCTGCGAAAGCAGCCTAGCAGGTACACCATCTTTACCAGGCTACGTTTGAAGTTTGAGGTGGCAAGACAAGCAAGGAGCCCCAGTCTCTGTGCCTCTGTGCGAGCAGTGCCATGGGCAGATGAGGCTGAGCAACAGCTTTCCAGGCTAGCCCCTTCTGCCTGCCAGCTATCTGCAGACGTTCGCACTTTCGGAGCAGGGCTGTGATAGGAGCCTGGCAGGGACACCACCATTCCCAGGATGCGTTTGAGGTTTCAAGTAGCAAGATAAGCAAGCAGCCCCATTCTCTGTGCCTCTGTGCGAGCACTGCCATGGGCAGATGAGGCTGAGCAACAGCTTTCCAGGCTAGCCCCTTCTGGCTGCCAGCTATCTGCAGACGTTCGCATTTCAAGAGCAGGGCTGCGAAAGCAGCCTAGCAGGTACACCATCTTTACCAGGCTACGTTTGAAGTTTGAGGTGGCAAGACAAGCAAGGAGCCCCATTCTCTGTGCCTCTGTGCGAGCACTGCCATGGGCAGATGAGGCTGAGCAACAGCTTTCCAGGCTAGCCCCTTCTGCCTGCCAGCTATCTGCAGACGTTCGCACTTTCGGAGCAGGGCTGTGATAGGAGCCTGGCAGGGACACCACCATTCCCAGCATGCGTTTTAAGTTTCAAGTGGCCAGATAAGCAAGCAGCCCCATTCTCTGTGGCTCTGTGCGAGCACTGCCATGGGCAGATGAGGCTGAGCAACAGCTTTCCAGGCTAGCCCCTTCTGGCTGCCAGCTATCTGCAGACGTTCGCATTTCAAGAGCAGGGCTGCGAAAGCAGCCTAGCAGGTACACCATCTTTACCAGGCTACGTTTGAAGTTTGAGGTGGCAAGACAAGCAAGCAGCCCCAGTCTCTGTGCCTCTGTGCGAGCAGTGCCATGGGCAGATGAGGCTGAGCAACAGCTTTCCAGGCTAGCCCCTTCTGGCTGCCAGCTATCTGCAGACGTTCGCACTTTCGGAGCAGGGCTGTGATAGGAGCCTGGCAGGGACACCACCATTCCCAGGATGCGTTTGAGGTTTCAAGTGGCAAGATAAGCAAGCAGCCCCATTCTCTGTGCCTCTGTGCGAGCACTGCCATGGGCAGATGAGGCTGAGCAACAGCTTTCCAGGCTAGCCCCTTCTGGCTGCCAGCTATCTGCAGACGTTCGCATTTCAAGAGCAGGGCTGCGAAAGCAGCCTAGCAGGTACACCATCTTTACCAGGCTACGTTTGAAGTTTGAGGTGGCAAGACAAGCAAGGAGCCCCATTCTCTGTGCCTCTGTGCGAGCACTGCCATGGGCAGATGAGGCTGAGCAACAGCTTTCCAGGCTAGCCCCTTCTGCCTGCCAGCTATCTGCAGACGTTCGCACTTTCGGAGCAGGGCTGTGATAGGAGCCTGGCAGGGACACCACCATTCCCAGCATGCGTTTGAAGTTTCAAGTGGGAAGATAAGCAAGCAGCCCCATTCTCTGTGGCTCTGTGCGAGCACTGCCATGGGCAGATGAGGCTGAGCAACAGCTTTCCAGGCTAGCCTCTTCTGGCTGCCAGCTATCTACAGACGTTCGCATTTCAAGAGCAGGGCTGCGAAAGGAGCCTAGCAGGTACACCATCTTTCCCAGGCTACGTTTGAAGTTTGAGGTGGCAAGACAAGCAAGGAGCCCCATTCTCTGTGCCTCTGTGCGAACAGTGCCATGGGCAGATGAGGCTGAGCAACAGCTTTCCAGGCTAGCACCTTCTGGCTGCCAGCTATCTGCAGACGTTCGCATTTCAAGAGCAGGGCTGCGAAAGGAGCCTGGCTGGGACACCAACTTTCCCAGGCTACGTTTGAAGTTTGAGGTGGCAAGACAAGCAAGCAGCCCCATTCTCTGTGCCTCTGTGCGAGCACTGCCATGGGCAGATGAGGCTGAGCAACAGCTTTCCAGGATAGCCCCTTCTGGCTGCCAGCTATCTGCAGACGTTCGCACTTTCGGAGCAGGGCTGTGATAGGAGCCTGGCAGGGACACCACCATTCCCAGCATGCGTTTGAAGTTTCAAGTGGCAAGATAAGCAAGCAGCCCCATTCTCTGTGCCTCTATGCGAACAGTGCCATGGGCAGATGAGGCTGAGCAACAGCTTTCCAGGCTAGCCCCTTCTGGCTGCCAGCTATCTGCAGACGTTCGCATTTCAAGAGCAGGGCTGCGAAAGGAGCCTAGCAGGTACACCATCTTTCCCAGGCTACCTTTGAAGTTTGAGGTGGCAAGACAAGCAAGGAGCCCCATTCTCTGTGCCTCTGTGCGAGCAGTGCCATGGGCAGATGAGGCTGAGCAACAGCTTTCCAGGATAGCCCCTTCTGCCTGCCAGCTATCTGCAGACGTTCGCACTTTCGGAGCAGGGCTGCGAAAGGAGCCTGGCTGGGACATCACCATTCCCAGGCTACGTTTGAAGTTTGAGGTGGCAAGACAAGCAAGCAGCCCCATTCTCTGTGCCTCTATGCGAACAGTGCCATGGGCAGATGAGGCTGAGCAACAGCTTTCCAGGCTAGCCCCTTCTGGCTGCCAGCTATCTGCAGACGTTCGCATTTCAAGAGCAGGGCTGCGAAAGGAGCCTAGCAGGTACACCATCTTTCCCAGGCTACGTTTGAAGTTTGAGGTGGCAAGACAAGCAAGGAGCCCCATTCTCTGTGCCTCTGTGTGAGCAGTGCCATGGGCAGATGAGGCTGAGCAACAGCTTTCCAGGCTAGCACCTTCTGGCTGCCAGCTATCTGCAGACGTTCGCACTTTCGGAGCAGGGCTGCGAAAGGAGCCTGGCTGGGACACCACCATTCTCAGGCTACGTTTGAAGTTTGAGGTGGCAAGACAAGCAAGCAGCCCCATTCTCTGTGCCTCTGTGCGAGCACTGCCATGGGCAGATGAGGCTGAGCAACAGCTTTCCAGGATAGCCCCTTCTGCCTGCCAGCTATCTGCAGACGTTCGCACTTTCGGAGCAGGGCTGTGATAGGAGCCTGGCAGGGACACCACCATTCCCTGCATGCGTTTGAGGTTTCAAGTGGCAAGATAAGCAAGCAGCCCCATTCTCTGTGCCTCTATGTGAACAGTGCCATGGGCAGATGAGGCTGAGCAACAGCTTTCCAGGCTAGCCCCTTCTGGCTGCCAGCTATCTGCAGACGTTCGCATTTCAAGAGCAGGGCTGCGAAAGCAGCCTAGCAGGTACACCATCTTTACCAGGCTACGTTTGAAGTTTGAGGTGGCAAGACAAGCAAGGAGCCCCATTCTCTGTGCCTCTGTGCGAGCACTGCCATGGGCAGATGAGGCTGAGCAACAGCTTTCCAGGATAGCCCCTTCTGCCTGCCAGCTATCTGCAGACGTTCGCACTTTCGGAGCAGGGCTGTGATAGGAGCCTGGCAGGGACACCACCATTCCCAGCATGCGTTTGAAGTTTCAAGTGGGAAGATAAGCAAGCAGCCCCATTCTCTGTGGCTCTGTGCGAGCACTGCCATGGGCAGATGAGGCTGAGCAACAGCTTTCCAGGCTAGCCTCTTCTGGCTGCCAACTATCTACAGACGTTCGCATTTCAAGAGCAGGGCTGCGAAAGGAGCCTAGCAGGTACACCATCTTTCCCAGGCTACGTTTGAAGTTTGAGGTGGCAAGACAAGCAAGGAGCCCCATTCTCTGTGCCTCTGTGCGAACAGTGCCATGGGCAGATGAGGCTGAGCAACAGCTTTCCAGGCTAGCACCTTCTGGCTGCCAGCTATCTGCAGACGTTCGCATTTCAAGAGCAGGGCTGCGAAAGGAGCCTGGCTGGGACACCAACTTTCCCAGGCTACGTTTGAAGTTTGAGGTGGCAAGACAAGCAAGCAGCCCCATTCTCTGTGCCTCTGTGCGAGCACTGCCATGGGCAGATGAGGCTGAGCAACAGCTTTCCAGGATAGCCCCTTCTGGCTGCCAGCTATCTGCAGACGTTCGCACTTTCGGAGCAGGGCTGTGATAGGAGCCTGGCAGGGACACCACCATTCCCAGCATGCGTTTGAAGTTTCAAGTGGCAAGATAAGCAAGCAGCCCCATTCTCTGTGCCTCTATGCGAACAGTGCCATGGGCAGATGAGGCTGAGCAACAGCTTTCCAGGCTAGCCCCTTCTGGCTGCCAGCTATCTGCAGACGTTCGCATTTCAAGAGCAGGGCTGCGAAAGGAGCCTAGCAGGTACACCATCTTTCCCAGGCTACCTTTGAAGTTTGAGGTGGCAAGACAAGCAAGGAGCCCCATTCTCTGTGCCTCTGTGCGAGCAGTGCCATGGGCAGATGAGGCTGAGCAACAGCTTTCCAGGATAGCCCCTTCTGCCTGCCAGCTATCTGCAGACGTTCGCACTTTCGGAGCAGGGCTGCGAAAGGAGCCTGGCTGGGACATCACCATTCCCAGGCTACGTTTGAAGTTTGAGGTGGCAAGACAAGCAAGCAGCCCCATTCTCTGTGCCTCTATGCGAACAGTGCCATGGGCAGATGAGGCTGAGCAACAGCTTTCCAGGCTAGCCCCTTCTGGCTGCCAGCTATCTGCAGACGTTCGCATTTCAAGAGCAGGGCTGCGAAAGGAGCCTAGCAGGTACACCATCTTTCCCAGGCTACGTTTGAAGTTTGAGGTGGCAAGACAAGCAAGGAGCCCCATTCTCTGTGCCTCTGTGTGAGCAGTGCCATGGGCAGATGAGGCTGAGCAACAGCTTTCCAGGCTAGCACCTTCTGGCTGCCAGCTATCTGCAGACGTTCGCACTTTCGGAGCAGGGCTGCGAAAGGAGCCTGGCTGGGACACCACCATTCTCAGGCTACGTTTGAAGTTTGAGGTGGCAAGACAAGCAAGCAGCCCCATTCTCTGTGCCTCTGTGCGAGCACTGCCATGGGCAGATGAGGCTGAGCAACAGCTTTCCAGGATAGCCCCTTCTGCCTGCCAGCTATCTGCAGACGTTCGCACTTTCGGAGCAGGGCTGTGATAGGAGCCTGGCAGGGACACCACCATTCCCTGCATGCGTTTGAGGTTTCAAGTGGCAAGATAAGCAAGCAGCCCCATTCTCTGTGCCTCTATGTGAACAGTGCCATGGGCAGATGAGGCTGAGCAACAGCTTTCCAGGCTAGCCCCTTCTGGCTGCCAGCTATCTGCAGACGTTCGCATTTCAAGAGCAGGGCTGCGAAAGGAGCCTAGCAGGTACACCATCTTTCCCAGGCTACGTTTGAAGTTTGAGGTGGCAAGACAAGCAAGCAGCCCCATTCTCTGTGCCTCTGTGCGAGCACTGCCATGGGCAGATGAGGCTGAGCAACAGCTTTCCAGGATAGCCCCTTCTGCCTGCCAGCTATCTGCAGACGTTCGCACTTTCGGAGCAGGGCTGTGATAGGAGCCTGACAGGGACACCACCATTCCCAGCATGCGTTTGAAGTTTCAAGTGGCCAGATAAGCAAGCAGCCCCATTGTCTGTGCCTCTATGCGAACAGTGCCATGGGCAGATGAGGCTGAGCAACAGCTTTCCAGGATAGCCCCTTCTGCCTGCCAGCTATCTGCAGACGTTCGCACTTTCAGAGCAGGGCTGTGATAGGAGCCTGGCAGGGACACCACCATTCCCAGCATGTGTTTGAAATTTCAAGTGGCCAGATAAGCAAGCAGCCCCATTGTCTGTGCCTCTATGCGAACAGTGCCATGGGCAGATGAGGCTGAGCAACAGCTTTCCAAGCTAGCCCCTTCTGGCTGCCAGCTATCTGCAGACGTTCGCATTTCAAGAGCAGGGCTGCGAAAGGAGCCTAGCAGGTACACCATCTTTCCCCGGTTACGTTTGAAGTTTGAGGACGCAAGACAAGCAAGGAGCCCCATTCTCTGTGCCTCTGTGCGAGCACTGCCATGGGCAGATGAGGCTGAGCAACAGCTTTCCAGGCTAGCACCATCTAGCTGCCAGCTATCTGCAGACGTTCGCACTTTCGGAGCAGGGCTGCGAAAGGTGCCTGGCTGGGACACCAACTTTCCAAGGCTACGTTTGAAGTTTCAAGTGGCAAGATAAGCAAGCAGCCCCACTCTCTGTGCCTCTATGCGAACAGTGCCATGGGCAGATGAGGCTGAGCAACAGCTTTCCAGGCTAGCCCCTTCTGGCTGCCAGTTATCTGCAGACGTTCGCATTTCAAGAGCAGGGCTGCGAAAGGAGCCTAGCAGGTATAGCATCATTCCCAGGCTACTTTTGAAGTTTGAGGTGGCAAGACAAGCAAGGAGCCCCATTCTCTGTGCCTCTGTGCGAGCACTGCCATGGGCAGATGAGGCTGAGCAACAGCTTTCCAGGCTAGCCCCTTCTGGCTGCCAGCTATCTGCAGACGTTCGCACTTTCAAGAGCAGGGCTGCGAAAGGAGCCTGGCTGGGACACCATCTTTCCCAGGCTACGTTTGAAGTTTGAGGTGGCAAGACAAGCAAGCAGCCCCATTCTCTGTGCCTCTGTGCAAGCACTGCCATGGGCAGATGAGGCTGAGCAACAGCTTTCCAGGCTAGCCCCTTCTGGCTGCCAGCTATCTGCAGACGTTCGCACTTTCGGAGCAGGGCTGCGAAAGGAGCCTGGCTGGGACACCACCATTCCCAGGCTACGTTTGAAGTTTGAGGTGGCAAGACAAGCAAGCAGCCCCATTCTCTGTGCCTCTATGTGAACAGTGCCATGGGCAGATGAGGCTGAGCAACAGCTTTCCAGGCTAGCCCCTTCTGCCTGCCAGCTATCTGCAGACGTTCGCAATTTCGGAGCAGGGCTGTGATAGGAGCCTGGCAGGGACACCACCATTCCCAGCATGCGTTTGAAGTTTCAAGTGGCAAGATAAGCAAGCAGCCCCATTCTCTGTGCCTCTATGCGAACAGTGCCATGGGCAGATGAGGCTGAGCAACAGCTTTTCAGGCTAGCCCCTTCTGGCTGCCAGCTATCTGCAGACGTTCGCATTTCAAGAGCAGGGCTGCGAAAGGAGCCTAGCGGGTACACCATCTTTCCCAGGCTACGTTTGAAGTTTGAGGTGGCAAGACAAGCAAGCAGCCCCATTCTCTGTGCCTCTGTGCGAGCACTGCCATGCGCAGATGAGGCTGAGCAACAGCTTTCCAGGATAGCCCCTTCTGCCTGCCAGCTATCTGCAGACGTTCGCACTTTCGGAGCAGGGCTGTGATAGGAGCCTGGCAGGGACACCACCATTCCCAGCATGCGTTTGAAGTTTCAAATGGCAAGATAAGCAAGCAGCCCCATTGTCTGTGCCTCTATGCGAACAGTGCCATGGGCAGATGAGGCTGAGCAACAGCTTTCCAGGCTAGCCCCTTCTGCCTGCCAGCTATCTGCAGACGTTCGCACTTTCGGAGCAGGGCTGTGATAGGAGCCTGGCAGGGACACCACCATTCCCAGCATGCATTTGAAGTTTCAAGTGGCCAGATAAGCAAGCAGCCCCATTGTCTGTGCCTCTATGCGAACAGTGCCATGGGCAGATGAGGCTGAGCAACAGCTTTCCAGGCTAGCCCCTTCTGGCTGCCAGCTATCTGCAGACGTTCGCATTTCAAGAGCAGGGCTGCGAAAGGAGCCTAGCAGGTACACCATCTTTCCCAGGCTACGTTTGAAGTTTGAGGTGGCAAGACAAGCAAGCAGCCCCATTCTCTGTGCCTCTGTGCGAGCACTGCCATGGGCAGATGAGGCTGAGCAACAGCTTTCCAGGCTAGCCCCTTCTGGCTGCCAGCTATCTGCAGACGTTCGCATTTCAAGAGCAGGGCTGCGAAAGCAGCCTAGAAGGTACACCATCTTTACCAGGCTACGTTTGAAGTTTGAGGTGGCAAGACAAGCAAGCAGCCCCATTCTCTGTGCCTCTGTGCGAGCACTGCCATGGGCAGATGAGGCTGAGCAACAGCTTTCCAAGCTAGCCCCTTCTGGCTGCCAGCTATCTGCAGACGTTCGCATTTCAAGAGCAGGGCTGCGAAAGGAGCCTAGCAGGTACACCATCTTTCCATGGCTACGTTTGAAGTTTGAGGTGGCAAGACAAGCAAGGAGCCCCATTCTCTGTGCCTCTGTGCGAGCACTGCCATGGGCAGATGAGGCTGAGCAACAGCTTTCCAGGCTAGCCCCTTCTGCCTGCCAGCTATCTGCAGACGTTCGCATTTCAAGAGCAGGGCTGCGAAAGGAGCCTAGCAGGTACACCATCTTTCCATGGCTACGTTTGAAGTTTGAGGTGGCAAGACAAGCAAGGAGCCCCATTCTCTGTGCCTCTATGTGAACAGTGCTATGGGCAGATGAGGCTGAGCAACAGCTTTCCAGGCTAGCCCTTTCTGGCTGCCAGCTATCTGCAGACGTTCGCATTTCAAGAGCAGGGCTGCGAAAGGAGCCTAGCGGGTACAACATCTTTCCCAGGCTACGTTTGAAGTTTGAGGTGGCAAGACAAGCAAGCAGCCCCATTCTCTGTGCCTCTGTGCGAGCACTGCCATGGGCAGATGAGGCTGAGCAACAGCTTTCCAGGCTAGCCCCTTCTGCCTGCCAGCTATCTGCAGACGTTCGTACTTTCGGAGCAGGGCTGTGATAGGAGCCTGGCAGGGACACCACCATTCCCAGCATGCGTTTGAAGTTTCAAATGGCAATATAAGCAAGCAGCCCCATTGTCTGTGCCTCTATGCGAACAGTGCCATGGGCAGATGAGGCTGAGCAACAGCTTTCCAGGCTAGACCCTTCTGCCTGCCAGCTATCTGCAGATGTTCGCACTTTCGGAGCAGGGCTGTGATAGGAGCCTGGCAGGGACACCACCATTCCCAGCATGCGTTTGAAATTTCAAGTGGCCAGATAAGCAAGCAGCCCCATTGTCTGTGCCTGTATGCGAACAGTGCCATGGGCAGATGAGGCTGAGCAACAGCTTTCCAAGCTAGCCCCTTCTGGCTCCCAGCTTTCTACAGACGTTCGCATTTCAAGAGCAGGGATGCGAAAGGAGCCTAGCGGGTACACCATCTTTCCCAGGCTACGTTTGAAGTTTGAGGTGGCAAGACAAGCAAGCAGCCCCATTCTCTGTGCCTCTGTGCGAGCACTGCCATGGGCAGATGAGGCTGAGCAACAGCTTTCCAGGATAGCCCCTTCTGCCTGCCAGCTATCTGCAGACGTTCGCACTTTCGGAGCAGGGCTGTGATAGGAGCCTAGCAGGTACACCATCTTTACAAGGCTACGTTTGAAGTTTGAGGTGGCAAGACAAGCAAGGAGCCCCATTCTCTGTGCCTCTGTGCGAGCACTGCCATGGGCAGATGAGGCTGAGCAACAGCTTTCCAGGCTAGCCCCTTCTGCCTGCCAGCTATCTGCAGACGTTCGCACTTTCGGAGCAGGGCTGTGATAGGAGCCTGGCAGGGACACCACCATTCCCAGCATGCGTTTGAAGTTTCAAGTGGCAAGATAAGCAAGCAGCCCCATTGTCTGTGCCTCTATGCAAACAGTGCCATGGGCAGATGAGGCTGAGCAACAGCTTTCCAGGCTAGCCCCTTCTGCCTGCCAGCTATCTGCAGACGTTCGCATTTCAAGAGCAGGGCTGCGAAAGCAGCCTAGCAGGTACACCATCTTTACCAGGCTACGTTTGAAGTTTGAGGTGGCAAGACAAGCAAGCAGCCCCATTCTCTGTGCCTCTGTGCGAGCAGTGCCATGGGCAGATGAGGCTGAGCAACAGCTTTCCAGGCTAGCCCCTTCTGCCTGCCAGCTATCTGCAGATGTTCGCACTTTCGGAGCAGGGCTGTGATAGGAGCCTGGCAGGGACACCACCATTCCCAGCATGCGTTTGAAGTTTCAAGTGGCAAGATAAGCAAGCAGCCCCATTGTCTGTGCCTGTATGCGAACAGTGCCATGGGCAGATGAGGCTGAGCAACAGCTTTCGAGGCTAGCCCCTTCTGGCTGCCAGCTATCTGCAGACGTTCGCGTTTCAAGAGCAGGGCTGCGAAAGCAGCCTAGCAGGTACACCATCTTTCCCAGGCTACGTTTGAAGTTTGAGGTGGCAAGACAAGCAAGGAGCCCCATTCTCTGTGCCTCTGTGCGAGCAGTGCCAGGGGCAGATGAGGCTGAGCAACAGCTTTCCAGGCTAGCACCATCTGGCTCCCAGCTATCTGCAGACGTTCGCACTTTCGGAGCAGGGCTGCGAAAGGAGCCTGGCTTGGACACCACCATTCCCAGCATGCGTTTGAAGTTTCAAGTGGGAAGATAAGCAAGCAGCCCCATTCTCTGTGGCTCTGTGCGAGCACTGCCATGGGCAGATGAGGCTGAGCAACAGCTTTCCAGGCTAGCCTCTTCTGGCTGCCAGCTATCTGCAGACGTTCGCATTTCAAGAGCAGGGCTGCGAAAGGAGCCTAGCAGGTACACCATCTTTCCCAGGCTACGTTTGAAGTTTGAGGTGGCAAGACAAGCAAGGAGCCCCATTCTCTGTGCCTCTGTGCGAACAGTGCCATGGGCAGATGAGGCTGAGCAACAGCTTTCCAGGCTAGCACCTTCTGGCTGCCAGCTATCTGCAGACGTTCGCATTTCAAGAGCAGGGCTGCGAAAGGAGCCTGGCTGGGACACCATCTTTCCCAGGCGACGTTTGAAGTTTGAGGTGGCAAGACAAGCAAGCAGCCCCATTCTCTGTGCCTCTGTGCGAGCACTGCCATGGGCAGATGAGGCTGAGCAACAGCTTTCCAGGATAGCCCCTTCTGCCTGCCAGCTATCTGCAGACGTTCGCACTTTCGGAGCAGGGCTGTGATAGGAGCCTGGCAGGGACACCACCATTCCCAGCATGCGTTTGAAGTTTCAAATGGCAAGATAAGCAAGCAGCCCCATTGTCTGTGCCTCTATGCGAACAGTGCCATGGGCAGATGAGGCTGAGCAACAGCTTTCCAGGCTAGCCCCTTCTGCCTGCCAGCTATCTGCAGACGTTCGCACTTTCGGAGCAGGGCTGTGATAGGAGCCTGGCAGGGACACCACCATTCCCAGCATGCGTTTGAAATTTCAAGTGGCCAGATAAGCAAGCAGCCCCATTGTCTGTGCCTGTATGCGAACAGTGCCATGGGCAGATGAGGCTGAGCAACAGCTTTCCAAGCTAGCCCCTTCTGGCTCCCAGCTTTCTACAGACGTTCGCATTTCAAGAGCAGGGATGCGAAAGGAGCCTAGCGGGTACACCATCTTTCCCAGGCTACGTTTGAAGTTTGAGGTGGCAAGACAAGCAAGCAGCCCCATTCTCTGTGCCTCTGTGCGAGCACTGCCATGGGCAGATGAGGCTGAGCAACAGCTTTCCAGGATAGCCCCTTCTGCCTGCCAGCTATCTGCAGACGTTCGCACTTTCGGAGCAGGGCTGTGATAGGAGCCTAGCAGGTACACCATCTTTACAAGGCTACGTTTGAAGTTTGAGGTGGCAAGACAAGCAAGCAGCCCCATTCTCTGTGCCTCTGTGCGAGCACTGCCATGGGCAGATGAGGCTGAGCAACAGCTTTCCAGGCTAGCCCCTTCTGGCTGCCAGCTATCTGCAGACGTTCGCACTTTCGGAGCAGGGCTGTGATAGGAGCCTGGCAGGGACACCACCATTCCCAGCATGCGTTTGAAGTTTCAAGTGGCAAGATAAGCAAGCAGCCCCATTCTCTGTGCCTCTATGCGAACAGTGCCATGGGCAGATGAGGCTGAGCAACAGCTTTCCAGGCTAGCCCCTTCTGCCTGCCAGCTATCTGCAGACGTTCGCATTTCAAGAGCCGGGCTGCGAAAGCAGCCTAGCAGGTACACCATCTTTACCAGGCTACGTTTGAAGTTTGAGGTGGCAAGACAAGCAAGGAGCCCCATTCTCTGTGCCTCTGTGCGAGCACTGCCATGGGCAGATGAGGCTGAGCAACAGCTTTCCAGGCTAGCCCCTTCTGCCTGCCAGCTATCTGCAGACGTTCGCACTTTCGGAGCAGGGCTGTGATAGGAGCCTGGCAGGGACACCACCATTCCCAGGATGCGTTTGAGGTTTCAAGTGGCAAGATAAGCAAGCAGCCCCATTCTCTGTGCCTCTGTGCGAGCACTGCCATGGGCAGATGAGGCTGAGCAACAGCTTTCGAGGCTAGCCCCTTCTGGCTGCCAGCTATCTGCAGACGTTCGCGTTTCAAGAGCAGGGCTGCGAAAGGAGCCTAGCAGGTACACCATCTTTCCCAGGCTACGTTTGAAGTTTGAGGTGGCAAGACAAGCAAGGAGCCCCATTCTCTGTGCCTCTGTGCGAGCAGTGCCATGGGCAGATGAGGCTGAGCAACAGCTTTCCAGGCTAGCACCATCTGGCTCCCAGCTATCTGCAGACGTTCGCACTTTCGGAGCAGGGCTGCGAAAGGAGCCTGGCTTGGACACCACCATTCCCAGCATGCGTTTGAAGTTTCAAGTGGGAAGATAAGCAAGCAGCCCCATTCTCTGTGGCTCTGTGCGAGCACTGCCATGGGCAGATGAGGCTGAGCAACAGCTTTCCAGGCTAGCCTCTTCTGGCTGCCAGCTATCTGCAGACGTTCGCATTTCAAGAGCAGGGCTGCGAAAGGAGCCTAGCAGGTACACCATCTTTCCCAGGCTACGTTTGAAGTTTGAGGTGGCAAGACAAGCAAGGAGCCCCATTCTCTGTGCCTCTGTGCGAACAGTGCCATGGGCAGATGAGGCTGAGCAACAGCTTTCCAGGCTAGCACCTTCTGGCTGCCAGCTATCTGCAGACGTTCGCATTTCAAGAGCAGGGCTGCGAAAGGAGCCTGGCTGGGACACCAACTTTCCCAGGCTACGTTTGAAGTTTGAGGTGGCAAGACAAGCAAGCAGCCCCATTCTCTGTGCCTCTCTGCGAGCACTGCCATGGGCAGATGAGGCTGAGCAACAGCTTTCCAGGCTAGCCCCTTCTGGCTGCCAGCTCTCTGCAGACGTTCGCACTTTCGGAGCAGGGCTGTGATAGGAGCCTGGCAGGGACACCACCATTCCCAGCATGCTTTTGAAGTTTCAAGTGGCAAGATAAGCAAGCAGCCCCATTCTCTGTGCCTCTATGCGAACAGTGCCATGGGCAGATGAGGCTGAGCAACAGCTTTCCAGGCTAGCACCTTCTGGCTGCCAGCTATCTGCAGACGTTCGCATTTCAAGAGCAGGGCTGCGAAAGGAGCCTAGCAGGTACACCATCTTTCCCAGGCTACCTTTGAAGTTTGGGGTGGCAAGACAAGCAAGGAGCCCCATTCTCTGTGCCTCTGTGCGAGCAGTGCCATGGGCAGATGAGGCTGAGCAACAGCTTTCCAGGATAGCCCCTTCTGCCTGCCAGCTATCTGCAGACGTTCGCACTTTCGGAGCAGGGCTGCGAAAGGAGCCTGGCTGGGACATCACCATTCCCAGGCTACGTTTGAAGTTTGAGGTGGCAAGACAAGCAAGCAGCCCCATTCTCTGTGCCTCTATGCGAACAGTGCCATGGGCAGATGAGGCTGAGCAACAGCTTTCCAGGCTAGCCCCTTCTGGCTGCCAGCTATCTGCAGACGTTCGCATTTCAAGAGCAGGGCTGCGAAAGGAGCCTAGCAGGTACACCATCTTTCCCTGGCTACGTTTGAAGTTTGAGGTGGCAAGACAAGCAAGGAGCCCCATTCTCTGTGCCTCTGTGTGAGCAGTGCCATGGGCAGATGAGGCTGAGCAACAGCTTTCCAGGCTAGCACCTTCTGGCTGCCAGCTATCTGCAGACGTTCGCACTTTCGGAGCAGGGCTGCGAAAGGAGCCTGGCTGGGACACCACCATTCTCAGACTACGTTTGAAGTTTGAGGTGGCAAGACAAGCAAGCAGCCCCATTCTCTGTGCCTCTGTGCGAGCACTGCCATGGGCAGATGAGGCTGAGCAACAGCTTTCCAGGCTAGCCCCTTCTGCCTGCCAGCTATCTGCAGACGTTCGCACTTTCGGAGCAGGGCTGTGATAGGAGCCTGGCAGGGACACCACCATTCCCTGCATGCGTTTGAGGTTTCAAGTGGCAAGATAAGCAAGCAGCCCCATTCTCTGTGCCTCTATGCGAACAGTGCCATGGGCAGATGAGGCTGAGCAACAGCTTTCCAGGCTAGCCCCTTCTGCCTGCCAGCTATCTGCAGACGTTCGCACTTTCAGAGCAGGGCTGTGATAGGAGCCTGGCAGGGACACCACCATTCCCAGCATGTGTTTGAAATTTCAAGTGGCCAGATAAGCAAGCAGCCCCATTGTCTGTGCCTCTATGCGAACAGTGCCATGGGCAGATGAGGCTGAGCAACAGCTTTCCAAGCTAGCCCCTTCTGGCTGCCAGCTATCTGCAGACGTTCGCATTTCAAGAGCAGGGCTGCGAAAGCAGCCTAGCAGGTACACCATCTTTCCCAGGCTACGTTTGAAGTTTGAGGTGGCAAGACAAGCAAGCAGCCCCATTCTCTGTGCCTCTGTGCGAGCACTGCCATGGGCAGAGGAGGCTGAGCAACAGCTTTCCAGGATAGCCCCTTCTGGCTGCCAGCTATCTGCAGACGTTCGCACTTTCGGAGCAGGGCTGCGATAGGAGCCTGGCAGGGACACCACCATTCCCAGCATGTGTTTGAAGTTTCAAGTGGCCAGATAAGCAAGCAGCCCCATTGTCTGTGCCTCTATGCGAACAGTGCCATGGGCAGATGAGGCTGAGCAACAGCTTTCCAGGCTAGCCCCTTCTGGCTGCCAGCTATCTGCAGACGTTCGCATTTCAAGAGCAGGGCTGCGAAAGGAGCCTAGCAGGTACACCATCTTTCCCAGGCTACGTTTGAAGTTTGAGGTGGCAAGACAAGCAAGCAGCCCCATTCTCTGTGCCTCTGTGCGAGCAGTGCCATGGGCAGATGAGGCTGAGCAACAGCTTTCCAGGCTAGCCCCTTCTGGCTGCCAGCTATCTGCAGACGTTCGCATTTCAAGAGCAGGGCTGCGAAAGCAGCCTAGAAGGTACACCATCTTTACCAGGCTACGTTTGAAGTTTGAGGTGGCAAGACAAGCAAGCAGCCCCATTCTCTGTGCCTCTGTGCGAGCACTGCCATGGGCAGATGAGGCTGAGCAACAGCTTTCCAGGCTAGCCCCTTCTGGCTGCCAGCTATCTGCAGACGTTCGCATTTCAAGAGCAGGGCTGCGAAAGGAGCCTAGCAGGTACACCATCTTTCCATGGCTACGTTTGAAGTTTGAGGTGGCAAGACAAGCAAGGAGCCCCATTCTCTGTGCCTCTGTGCGAGCACTGCCATGGGCAGATGAGGCTGAGCAACAGCTTTCCAGGCTAGCCCCTTCTGGCTGCCAGCTATCTGCAGACGTTCGCACTTTCGGAGCAGGGCTGCGAAAGGAGCCTGGCTGGGACACCACCATTCCCAGGCTACGTTTGAAGTTTGAGGTGGCAAGACAAGCAAGCAGCCCCATTCTCTGTGCCTCTATGTGAACAGTGCCATGGGCAGATGAGGCTGAGCAACAGCTTTCGAGGCTAGCCCTTTCTGGCTGCCAGCTATCTGCAGACGTTCGCATTTCAAGAGCAGGGCTGCGAAAGGAGCCTAGCGGGTACACCATCTTTCCCAGGCTACGTTTGAAGTTTGAGGTGGCAAGACAAGCAAGCAGCCCCATTCTCTGTGCCTCTGTGCGAGCACTGCCATGGGCAGATGAGGCTGAGCAACAGCTTTCCAGGATAGCCCCTTCTGCCTGTCAGCTATCTGCAGACGTTCGTACTTTCGGAGCAGGACTGTGATAGGAGCCTGGCAGGGACACCACCATTCCCAGCATGCGTTTGAAGTTTCAAATGGCAAGATAAGCAAGCAGCCCCATTGTCTGTGCCTCTATGCGAACAGTGCCATGGGCAGATGAGGCTGAGCAACAGCTTTCCAGGCTAGCCCCTTCTGCCTGCCAGCTATCTGCAGACGTTCGCACTTTCGGAGCAGGGCTGTGATAGGAGCCTGGCAGGGACACCACCATTCCCAGCATGCGTTTGAAATTTCAAGTGGCCAGATAAGCAAGCAGCCCCATTGTCTGTGCCTGTATGCGAACAGTGCCATGGGCAGATGAGGCTGAGCAACAGCTTTCCAGGCTAGCCCCTTCTGGCTGCCAGCTTTCTACAGACGTTCGCATTTCAAGAGCAGGGATGCGAAAGGAGCCTAGCGGGTACACCATCTTTCCCAGGCTACGTTTGAAGTTTGAGGTGGCAAGACAAGCAAGCAGCCCCATTCTCTGTGCCTCTGTGCGAGCACTGCCATGGGCAGATGAGGCTGAGCAACAGCTTTCCAGGATAGCCCCTTCTGCCTGCCAGCTATCTGCAGACGTTCGCACTTTCGGAGCAGGGCTGTGATAGGAGCCTAGCAGGTACACCATCTTTACAAGGCTACGTTTGAAGTTTGAGGTGGCAAGACAAGCAAGGAGCCCCATTCTCTGTGCCTCTGTGCGAGCACTGCCATGGGCAGATGAAGCTGAGCAACAGCTTTCCAGGATAGCCCCTTCTGCCTGCCAGCTATCTGCAGACGTTCGCACTTTCGGAGCAGGGCTGTGATAGGAGCCTGGGAGGGACACCACCATTCCCAGCATGCGTTTGAAGTTTCAAGTGGCAAGATAAGCAAGCAGCCCCATTGTCTGTGCCTCTATGCAAACAGTGCCATGGGCAGATGAGGCTGAGCAACAGCTTTCCAGGCTAGCCCCTTCTGCCTGCCAGCTATCTGCAGACGTTCGCATTTCAAGAGCAGGGCTGTGAAAGGAGCCTAGCAGGTACACCATCTTTCCCAGGCTACGTTTGAAGTTTGAGGTGGCAAGACAAGCAAGGAGCCCCATTCTCTGTGCCTCTGTGCGAGCAGTGCCATGGGCAGATGAGGCTGAGCAACAGCTTTCCAGGCTAGCCCCTTCTGGCTGCCAGCTATCTGCAGACGTTCGCATTTCAAGAGCAGGGCTGCGAAAGCAGCCTAGCAGGTACACCATCTTTACCAGGCTATGTTTGAAGTTTGAGGTGGCAAGACAAGCAAGCAGCCCCATTCTCTGTGCCTCTGTGCGAGCAGTGCCATGGGCAGATGAGGCTGAGCAACAGCTTTCCAGGCTAGCCCCTTCTGCCTGCCAGCTATCTGCAGACGTTCGCACTTTCGGAGCAGGGCTGTGATAGGAGCCTGGCAGGGACACCACCATTCCCAGGATGCGTTTGAGGTTTCAAGTGGCAAGATAAGCAAGCAGCCCCATTCTCTGTGCCTCTGTGCGAGCACTGCCATGGGCAGATGAGGCTGAGCAACAGCTTTCCAGGCTAGCCCCTTCTGGCTGCCAGCTATCTGCAGACGTTCGCATTTCAAGAGCAGGGCTGCGAAAGCAGCCTAGCAGGTACACCATCTTTACCAGGCTACGTTTGAAGTTTGAGGTGGCAAGACAAGCAAGGAGCCCCATTCTCTGTGCCTCTGTGCGAGCACTGCCATGGGCAGATGAGGCTGAGCAACAGCTTTCCAGGCTAGCCCCTTCTGGCTGCCAGCTATCTACAGACGTTCGCATTTCAAGAGCAGGGCTGCGAAAGCAGCCTAGCAGGTACACCATCTTTATGAGGCTACGTTTGAAGTTTGAGGTGGCAAGACAAGCAAGGAGCCCCAGTCTCTGTGCCTCTGTGCGAGCAGTGCCATGGGCAGATGAGGCTGAGCAACAGCTTTCCAGGCTAGCCCCTTCTGCCTGCCAGCTATCTGCAGATGTTCGCACTTTCGGAGCAGGGCTGTGATAGGAGCCTGGCAGGGACACCACCATTCCCAGGATGCGTTTGAGGTTTCAAGTGGCAAGATAAGCAAGCAGCCCCATTCTCTGTGCCTCTGTGCGAGCACTGCCATGGGCAGATGAGGCTGAGCAACAGCTTTCCAGGCTAGCCCCTTCTGGCTGCCAGCTATCTGCAGACGTTCGCATTTCAAGAGCAGGGCTGCGAAAGCAGCCTAGCAGGTACACCATCTTTACCAGGCTACGTTTGAAGTTTGAGGTGGCAAGACAAGCAAGGAGCCCCATTCTCTGTGCCTCTGTGCGAGCACTGCCATGGGCAGATGAGGCTGAGCAACAGCTTTCCAGGCTAGCCCCTTCTGCCTGCCAGCTATCTGCAGACGTTCGCACTTTCGGAGCAGGGCTGTGATAGGAGCCTGGCAGGGACACCACCATTCCCAGCATGCGTTTGAAGTTTCAAGTGGGAAGATAAGCAAGCAGCCCCATTCTCTGTGGCTCTGTGCGAGCACTGCCATGGGCAGATGAGGCTGAGCAACAGCTTTCCAGGCTAGCCCCTTCTGGCTGCCAGCTATCTGCAGACGTTCGCATTTCAAGAGCAGGGCTGCGAAAGCAGCCTAGCAGGTACACCATCTTTACCAGGCTACGTTTGAAGTTTGAGGTGGCAAGACAAGCAAGCAGCCCCAGTCTCTGTGCCTCTGTGCGAGCAGTGCCATGGGCAGATGAGGCTGAGCAACAGCTTTCCAGGCTAGCCCCTTCTGCCTGCCAGCTATCTGCAGACGTTCGCACTTTCGGAGCAGGGCTGTGATAGGAGCCTGGCAGGGACACCACCATTCCCAGGATGCGTTTGAGGTTTCAAGTGGCAAGATAAGCAAGCAGCCCCATTTTCTGTGCCTCTGTGCGAGCACTGCCATGGGCAGATGAGGCTGAGCAACAGCTTTCCAGGCTAGCCCCTTCTGGCTGCCAGCTATCTGCAGACGTTCGCATTTCAAGAGCAGGGCTGCGAAAGCAGCCTAGCAGGTACACCATCTTTACCAGGCTACGTTTGAAGTTTGAGGTGGCAAGACAAGCAAGGAGCCCCATTCTCTGTGCCTCTGTGCGAGCACTGCCATGGGCAGATGAGGCTGAGCAACAGCTTTCCAGGATAGCCCCTTCTGCCTGCCAGCTATCTGCAGACGTTCGCACTTTCGGAGCAGGGCTGTGATAGGAGCCTGGCAGGGACACCACCATTCCCAGCATGCGTTTGAAGTTTCAAGTGGGAAGATAAGCAAGCAGCCCCATTCTCTGTGGCTCTGTGCGAGCACTGCCATGGGCAGATGAGGCTGAGCAACAGCTTTCCAGGCTAGCCTCTTCTGGCTGCCAGCTATCTACAGACGTTCGCATTTCAAGAGCAGGGCTGCGAAAGGAGCCTAGCAGGTACACCATCTTTCCCAGGCTACGTTTGAAGTTTGAGGTGGCAAGACAAGCAAGGAGCCCCATTCTCTGTGCCTCTGTGCGAACAGTGCCATGGGCAGATGAGGCTGAGCAACAGCTTTCCAGGCTAGCACCTTCTGGCTGCCAGCTATCTGCAGACGTTCGCATTTCAAGAGCAGGGCTGCGAAAGGAGCCTGGCTGGGACACCAACTTTCCCAGGCTACGTTTGAAGTTTGAGGTGGCAAGACAAGCAAGCAGCCCCATTCTCTGTGCCTCTGTGCGAGCACTGCCATGGGCAGATGAGGCTGAGCAACAGCTTTCCAGGATAGCCCCTTCTGGCTGCCAGCTATCTGCAGACGTTCGCACTTTCGGAGCAGGGCTGTGATAGGAGCCTGGCAGGGACACCACCATTCCCAGCATGCGTTTGAACTTTCAAGTGGCAAGATAAGCAAGCAGCCCCATTCTCTGTGCCTCTATGCGAACAGTGCCATGGGCAGATGAGGCTGAGCAACAGCTTTCCAGGCTAGCCCCTTCTGCCTGCCAGCTATCTGCAGACGTTCGCATTTCAAGAGCAGGGCTGCGAAAGGAGCCTAGCAGGTACACCATCTTTCCCAGGCTACCTTTGAAGTTTGGGGTGGCAAGACAAGCAAGGAGCCCCATTCTCTGTGCCTCTGTGCGAGCAGTGCCATGGGCAGATGAGGCTGAGCAACAGCTTTCCAGGATAGCCCCTTCTGCCTGCCAGCTATCTGCAGACGTTCGCACTTTCGGAGCAGGGCTGCGAAAGGAGCCTGGCTGGGACATCACCATTCCCAGGCTACGTTTGAAGTTTGAGGTGGCAAGACAAGCAAGCAGCCCCATTCTCTGTGCCTCTATGCGAACAGTGCCATGGGCAGATGAGGCTGAGCAACAGCTTTCCAGGCTAGCACCTTCTGGCTGCCAGCTATCTGCAGACGTTCGCACTTTCGGAGCAGGGCTGCGAAAGGAGCCTGGCTGGGACACCACCATTCCCAGGCTACGTTTGAAGTTTGAGGTAGCAAGACAAGCAAGCAGCCCCATTCTCTGTGCCTCTATGTGAACAGTGCCATGGGCAGATGAGGCTGAGCAACAGCTTTCCAGGCTAGCCCCTTCTGCCTGCCAGCTATCTGCAGACGTTCGCAATTTCGGAGCAGGGCTGTGATAGGAGCCTGGCAGTGACACCACCATTCCCAGCATGCGTTTGAAGTTTCAAGTGGCAAGATAAGCAAGCAGCCCCATTGTCTGTGCCTCTATGCGAACAGTGCCATGGGCAGATGAGGCTGAGCAACAGCTTTTCAGGCTAGCCCCTTCTGGCTGCCAGCTATCTGCAGACGTTGGCATTTCAAGAGCAGGGCTGCGAAAGGAGCCTAGCAGGTACACCATCTTTCCCAGGCTACGTTTGAAGTTTGAGGTGGCAAGACAAGCAAGCAGCCCCATTCTCTGTGCCTCTGTGCGAGCACTGCCATGCGCAGATGAGGCTGAGCAACAGCTTTCCAGGATAGCCCCTTCTGGCTGCCAGCTATCTGCAGACGTTCGCACTTTCGGAGCAGGGCTGTGATAGGAGCCTGGCAGGGACACCACCATTCCCAGCATGCGTTTGAAGTTTCAAATGGCAAGATAAGCAAGCAGCCCCATTGTCTGTGCCTCTATGCGAACAGTGCCATGGGCAGATGAGGCTGAGCAACAGCTTTCCAGGCTAGCCCCTTCTGGCTGCCAGCTATCTGCAGACGTTCGCACTTTCGGAGCAGGGCTGTGATAGGAGCCTGGCAGGGACACCACCATTCCCAGCATGCGTTTGAAATTTCAAGTGGTTAGATAAGCAAGCAGCCCCATTCTCTGTGCCTGTATGCGAACAGTGCCATGGGCAGATGAGGCTGAGCAACAGCTTTCCAAGCTAGCCCCTTCTGGCTGCCAGCTTTCTGCAGACGTTCGCATTTCAAGAGCAGGGATGCGAAAGGAGCCTAGCGGGTACTCCATGTTTCCCAGGCTACGTTTGAAGTTTGAGGTGGCAAGACAAGCAAGCAGCCCCATTCTCTGTGCCTCTGTGCGAGCACTGCCATGGGCAGATGAGGCTGAGCAACAGCTTTCCAGGATAGCCCCTTCTGCCTGCCAGCTATCTGCAGACGTTCGCACTTTCGGAGCAGGGCTGTGATAGGAGCCTAGCAGGTACACCATCTTTCCCAGGCTACGTTTGAAGTTTGAGGTTGCAAGACAAGCAAGCAGCCCCATTCTCTGTGCCTCTGTGCGAGCAGTGCCATGGGCAGATGAGGCTGAGCAACAGCTTTCCAGGCTAGCCCCTTCTGGCTGCCAGCTATCTGCAGACGTTCGCACTTTCAAGAGCAGGGCTGCGAAAGGAGCCTGGCTGGGACACCACCATTCCCAGGCTACTTTTGAAGTTTGAGGTGGCAAGACAAGCAAGCAGCCCCATTCTCTGTGCCTCTGTGCGAGCACTGCCATGGGCAGATGAGGCTGAGCAACAGCTTTCCAGGCTAGCCCCTTCTGGCTGCCAGCTATCTGCAGACGTTCGCACTTTCGGAGCAGGGCTGTGATAGGAGCCTGGCAGGGACACCACCATTCCCAGCATGCGTTTGAAGTTTCAAGTGGCAAGATAAGCAAGCAGCCTCATTGTCTGTGCCTCTATGCGAACAGTGCCATGGGCAGATGAGGCTGAGCAACAGCTTTCCAGGCTAGCCCCTTCTGGCTGCCAGCTATCTGCAGACGTTCGCATTTCAAGAGCAGGGCTGCGGAAGGAGCCTAGCGGGTACACCATCTTTCCCAGGCTACGTTTGAAGTTTGAGGTGGCAAGACAAGCAAGCAGCCCCATTCTCTGTGCCTCTGTGCGAGCACTGCCATGGGCAGATGAGGCTGAGCAACAGCTTTCCAGGCTAGCCCCTTCTGCCTGCCAGCTATCTGCAGACGTTCGCACTTTCGGAGCAGGGCTGTGATAGGAGCCTGGCAGGGACACCACCATTCCCAGCATGCGTTTGAAGTTTCAAATGGCAAGATAAGCAAGCAGCCCCATTCTCTGTGCCTCTATGCGAACAGTGCCATGGGCAGATGAGGCTGAGCAAGAGCTTTCGAGGCTAGCCCCTTCTGGCTGCCAGCTATCTGTAGACGTTCGCATTTCAAGAGCAGAGCTGCGAAAGGAGCCTAGCATGTACACCATCTTTCCCAGGTTACGTTTGAAGTTTGAGGTGGCAAGACAAGCAAGCAGCCCCATTCTCTGTGCCTCTGTGCGAGCAGTGCCATGGGCAGATGAGGCTGAGCAACAGCTTTCCAGGCTAGCACCTTCTGGCTGCCAGCTATCTGCAGACCTTTGCACTTTCGGAGCAGGGCTGCGAAAGGAGCCTGGCTGGGACACCACCATTCTCAGGCTACGTTTGAAGTTTGAGGTGGCAAGACAAGCAAGCAGCCCCATTCTCTGTGCCTCTGTGCGAGCACTGCCATGGGCAGATGAGGCTGAGCAACAGCTTTCCAGGACAGCCCCTTCTGGCTGCCAGCTATCTGCAGACGTTCGCACTTTCGGAGTAGGGCTGTGATAGGAGCCTGGCAGGGACACCACCATTCCCAGAATGCGTTTGAAGTTTCAAGTGGCAAGATAAGCAAGCAGCCCCATTCTCTCTGCCTCTATGCGAACAGTGCCATGGGCAGATGAGGCTGAGCAACAGCTTTCCAGGCTAGCCCCTTCTGGCTGCCAGCTATCTGCAGACGTTCGCATTTCAAGAGCAGGACTGCGAAAGGAGCCTAGCAGGTACACCATCTTTCCCAGGCTACGTTTGAAGTTTGAGGTGGCAAGACAAGCAAGCAGCCCCATTCTCTGTGCCTCTGTGCGAGTAGTGCCATGGGCAGATGAGGCTGAGCAACAGCTTTCCAGGCTAGCCCCTTCTGCCTGCCAGCTATCTGCAGACGTTCGCACTTTCGGAGCAGGGCTGCGAAAGGAGCCTGGCTGGGACACCACCATTCCCAGGCTACGTTTGAAGTTTGAGGTGGTAAGACAAGCAAGCAGCCCCATTCTCTGTGCCTCTGTGCGAGCACTGCCATGGGCAGATGAGGCTGAGCAACAGCTTTCCAGGCTAGCACCTTCTGGCTGCCAGCTATCTGCAGACATTCGCACTTTCGGAGCAGGGCTGCTAAAGGAGCCTGGCAGGGACACCACCATTCCCAGGCTACGTTTGAAGTTTGAGGTGGCAAGACAAGCAAGCAGCCCCATTCTCTGTGCCTCTGTGCGAGCACTGCCATGGGCAGATGAGGCTGAGCAACAGCTTTCCAGGCTAGCCCCTTCTGGCTGCCAGCTATCTGCAGACATTCGCACTTTCGGAGCAGGGCTGTGATAGGAGCCTGGCAGGGACACCACCATTCCCAGCATGCGTTTGAAGTTTCAAGTGGCAAGATAAGCAAGCAGTCCCATTTTCTGTGCCTCTGTGCGAGCAGTGCCATGGGCAGATGAGGCTGAGCAACAGCTTTCCAGGCTAGACCCTTCTGGCTGCCAGCTATCTGTAGACGTTCGCATTGTCGGAGCAGGGATGCGAAAGGAGCCTGGTACGAACGCCCCCATTCCCAGGATACGTTAGAAGTTTGAGGTGGCAAGACAAGCAAGCACCCCCAGTCTCTGTGCCTCTGTGCGAGCAGGTCCATGGGCAGATGAGGCTGAGCAACAGCTTTCCAGGCTAGCCCCTTCTGGCTGCCAGCTATCTGCAGACGTTCGGGCTTTCAAAGCTCTGCTGCGAAAGGAGACTGGCAGAAACCACCCTCATTCCCAGTCTTCTTTTCAAGTAGGAGGTGGCAAGACAAAAAAGCAGCTCCAATCTCTGTGCATCTGTGCGAGCAGTGCCATGGGCAGATGAGGCTGAGCAACAGCTTTCCAGGCTAGGTCCTTCTGGCTGCCAGCTATCTGCAGACGTTCGCATTTTTGGAGTAGGGCTGCTGGAGGCACTGGGCACGGACCCCATTAGCTATGTTTCAAGTTGGAGGTGGCAAGACAAGCAAGCAGCCCCAGTCTCTGTGCCTCTGTGCGAGCAGTGCCATGGGCAGATGAGGCTGAGCAAAAGGTTTCCAGGCTAGCCCCTTCTGGCTGCCTGCTTTCTGCAGACTTTCGCTTTGTCGGAGCAGGGCTGGGAAAGGAGCCTGGCAGGCATCCCCCACTCCTAGGCAACGTTTGAAGTTTGAGGTGGCAAACAAGCAAGCAGCCCCAGACTCTGTACCTCTGTGCGAGCAGTGCCAACAGCAGATGTGGCTGAGCAAAAGCTTTCCAGGCTAGACCCTTCTGACTGCCAGCTATCTGCACACGTTGGCATTCCTGGAGCACGGCTGCTGGAGGCGTCCGGCATGGACACCCTAAGATACGTTTGAAGTTGGAGGTGGCAAGACAAGCAAGAAGCCCCAGTCTCTGTGCCTGTGTGCGAGCAGGTCCATGGGAAGATGAGGCTGAGCAACAGCTTTCCAGGCTAGCCCCTTCTGGCGGCCAGCTATCTGTTGACGTTCGCATTTTCGGAGCAGGGCTGCTGGAGGCGCCCGGCAAGGACTCCCTAAGCTACGTTTGAAGTTTTCTGTGGCAAGACAAGCAAGCAGCCCCAGTCTCTGTGCCTCTATGCGAGCAGTTCCATGGGCAGATCAGGGTAAGAAACAGATTTCCAGGCTAGCCCCTTCTCTCTGCCATCTATCTGTAGACGATCGCATTGTCGGAGCAGGGCTGCGAAAGGAGCCTGGCACGCACCCCCCCATTCCCAGGTAACGTTAGACGTTTGAGTTTGCAAGACAAGCAAGATGCCCCAGTCTCTGTGCCTCTATGCGAGCAGTGCCATGGGCAGATGAGGCTGAGCAAAAGCTTTCCAGGCTAGCCCCATCGGGTTGCCAGCTATCTGCAGATATTCGCATTTTTGGAGTAGGGCTGCTGGAGGCACTGGGCACGGACCCCCATTAGTTATGTTTGAAGTTTCCTGTGGCAAGACAAGCAAGAAGCCTCAGTCTCTGTGCCTCTGTGCGAGCAGTGCCATGGGCAGATGAGGCTGAGCAACAGCTTTCCAGGCTACTTCTTTCTGCCTGCGAGCTATCTGCAGACGTTCGCATTTTCGGAGTAGGGCTGCTGGAGGCACTGGGGACGGACCCCATTAGCTATGTTTGAAGTTTGAGATGGCAAGACAAGCCAGCAGCCCCAGTCTCTGTGCCTCTGTGCGAGTAGTTCCATGGACAGATCAGGGTAAGAAACACCTTTCCAGGCTAGCCCCTTCGGACTGCCAGCTATTTGAAGACGTTTACATTTTCGGGTCAGGGCTGCGAAAGCAGCCTGGCACGCACCAGCCCTTTCCCATGTAACGTTTGAAGTTTGAGGTGGCAAGACAAGCAAGCAGCCCCATTCTCTGTGCCTCTGTGCGAGCACTGCCATGGGCAGATGAGGCTGAGCAACAGCTTTCCAGGCTAGCCCCTTCTGGCTGCCAGCTCTCTGCAGACGTTCGCACTTTCGGAGCAGGGCTGTGATAGGAGCCTGGCAGGGACACCACCATTCCCAGCATGCTTTTGAAGTTTCAAGTGGCAAGATAAGCAAGCAGCCCCATTCTCTGTGCCTCTGTGCGAACAGTGCCATGGGCAGATGAGGCTGAGCAACAGCTTTCCAGGCTAGCACCTTCTGCCTGCCAGCTATCTGCAGAAGTTCGCATTTCAAGAGCAGGGCTGCGAAAGGAGCCTAGCAGGTACACCATCTTTCCCAGGCTACCTTTGAAGTTTGGGGTGGCAAGACAAGCAAGGAGCCCCATTCTCTGTGCCTCTGTGCGAACAGTGCCATGGGCAGATGAGGCTGAGCAACAGCTTTCCAGGCTAGCCCCTTCTGCCTGCCAGCTATCTGCAGACGTTCGCACTTTCGGAGCAGGGCTGCGAAAGGAGCCTGGCTGGGACATCACCATTCCCAGGCTACGTTTGAAGTTTGAGGTGGCAAGACAAGCAAGCAGCCCCATTCTCTGTGCCTCTATGCGAACAGTGCCATGGGCAGATGAGGCTGAGCAACAGCTTTCCAGGCTAGCCCCTTCTGGCTGCCAGCTATCTGCAGACGTTCGCATTTCAAGACCAGGGCTGCGAAAGGAGCCTAGCAGGTACACCATCTTTCCATGGCTACGTTTGAAGTTTGAGGTGGCAAGACAAGCAAGGAGCCTCATTCTCTGTGCCTCTGTGTGAGCAGTGCCATGGGCAGATGAGGCTGAGCAACAGCTTTCCAGGCTAGCACCTTCTGGCTGCCAGCTATCTGCAGACGTTCGCACTTTCGGAGCAGGGCTGCGAAAGGAGCCTGGCTGGGACACCACCATTCTCAGGCTACGTTTGAAGTTTGAGGTGGCAAGACAAGCAAGCAGCCCCATTCTCTGTGCCTCTGTGCGAGCACTGCCATGGGCAGATGAGGCTGAGCAACAGCTTTCCAGGCTAGCCCCTTCTGCCTGCCAGCTATCTGCAGACGTTCGCACTTTCGGAGCAGGGCTGTGATAGGAGCCTGGCAGGGACACCACCATTCCCTGCATGCGTTTGAGGTTTCAAGTGGCAAGATAAGCAAGCAGCCCCATTCTCTGTGCCTCTATGTGAACAGTGCCATGGGCAGATGAGGCTGAGCAACAGCTTTCCAGGCTAGCCCCTTCTGCCTGCCAGCTATCTGCAGACGTTCGCATTTCAAGAGCAGGGCTGCGAAAGGAGCCTAGCAGGTACACCATCTTTCCCAGGCTACGTTTGAAGTTTGAGGTGGCAAGACAAGCAAGCAGCCCCATTCTCTGTGCCTCTCTGCGAGCACTGCCATGGGCAGATGAGGCTGAGCAACAGCTTTCCAGGATAGCCCCTTCTGCCTGCCAGCTATCTGCAGACGTTCGCACTTTCGGAGCAGGGCTGTGATAGGAGCCTGGCAGGGACACCACCATTCCCAGCATGCGTTTGAAGTTTCAAGTGGCCAGATAAGCAAGCAGCCCCATTGTCTGTGCCTCTATGCGAACAGTGCCATGGGCAGATGAGGCTGAGCAACAGCTTTCCAGGCTAGCCCCTTCTGGCTGCCAGCTATCTGCAGACGTTCGCATTTCAAGAGCAGGGCTGTGAAAGGAGCCTAGCAGGTACACCATCTTTCCCAGGCTACGTTTGAAGTTTGAGGTGGCAAGACAAGCAAGCAGCCCCAGTCTCTGTGCCTCTGTGCGAGCACTGCCATGGGCAGATGAGGCTGAGCAACAGCTTTCCAGGCTAGCCCCTTCTGCCTGCCAGCTATCTGCAGACGTTCGCATTTCAAGAGCAGGGCTGCGAAAGGAGCCTAGCAGGTACACCATCTTTCAATGGCTACGTTTGAAGTTTGAGGTGGCAAGACAAGCAAGCAGCCCCATTCTCTGTGCCTCTGTGCGAGCACTGCCATGGGCAGATGAGGCTGAGCAACAGCTTTCCAGGCTAGCACCTTCTGGCTGCCAGCTATCTGCAGACGTTCGCACTTTCGGAGCAGGGCTGCGAAAGGAGCCTGGCTGGGACACCACCATTCCCAGGCTACGTTTGAAGTTTGAGGTGGCAAGACAAGCAAGCAGCCCCATTCTCTGTGCCTCTATGTGAACAGTGCCATGGGCAGATGAGGCTGAGCAACAGCTTTCCAGGCTAGCCCCTTCTGGCTGCCAGCTATCTGCAGACGTTCGCAATTTCGGAGCAGGGCTGTGATAGGAGCCTGGCAGGGACACCACCATTCCCTGCATGCGTTTGAGGTTTCAAGTGGCAAGATAAGCAAGCAGCCCCATTCTCTGTGCCTCTATGTGAACAGTGCCATGGGCAGATGAGGCTGAGCAACAGCTTTCCAGGCTAGCCCCTTCTGGCTGCCAGCTATCTGCAGACGTTCGCATTTCAAGAGCAGGGCTGCGAAAGGAGCCTAGCAGGTACACCATCTTTCCCAGGCTACGTTTGAAGTTTGAGGTGGCAAGACAAGCAAGCAGCCCCATTCTCTGTGCCTCTGTGCGAGCACTGCCATGGGCAGATGAGGCTGAGCAACAGCTTTCCAGGATAGCCCCTTCTGCCTGCCAGCTATCTGCAGACGTTCGCACTTTCGGATCAGGGCTGTGATAGGAGCCTGGCAGGGACACCACCATTCCCAGCATGCGTTTGAAGTTTCAAGTGGCCAGATAAGCAAGCAGCCCCATTGTCTGTGCCTCTATGCGAACAGTGCCATGGGCAGATGAGGCTGAGCAACAGCTTTCCAGGCTAGCCCCTTCTGGCTGCCAGCTATCTGCAGACGTTCGCATTTCAAGAGCAGGGCTGTGAAAGGAGCCTAGCAGGTACACCATCTTTCCCAGGCTACGTTTGAAGTTTGAGGTGGCAAGACAAGCAAGCAGCCCCATTCTCTGTGCCTCTGTGCGAGCACTGCCATGGGCAGATGAGGCTGAGCAACAGCTTTCCAGGCTAGCACCTTCTGGCTGCCAGCTATCTGCAGACGTTCGCACTTTCGGAGCAGGGCTGCGAAAGGAGCCTGGCTGGGACACCACAATTCCCAGGCTACGTTTGAAGTTTGAGGTGGCAAGACAAGCAAGCAGCCCCATTCTCTGTGCCTCTATGTGAACAGTGCCATGGGCAGATGAGGCTGAGCAACAGCTTTCCAGGCTAGCCCCTTCTGGCTGCCAGCTATCTGCAGACGTTCGCAATTTCGGAGCAGGGCTGTGATAGGAGCCTGGCAGGGACACCACCATTCCCAGAATGCGTTTGAAGTTTCAAGTGGCAAGATAAGCAAGCAGCCCCATTCTCTGTGCCTCTATGCGAACAGTGCCATGGGCAGATGAGGCTGAGCAACAGCTTTTCAGGCTAGCCCCTTCTGGCTGCCAGCTATCTGCAGACGTTCGCATTTCAAGAGCAGGGCTGCGAAAGGAGCCTAGCGGGTACACCATCTTTCCCAGGCTACGTTTGAAGTTTGAGGTGGCAAGACAAGCAAGGAGCCCCATTCTCTGTGCCTCTGTGCGAACAGTGCCATGGGCAGATGAGGCTGAGCAACAGCTTTCCAGGATAGCCCCTTCTGCCTGCCAGCTATCTGCAGACGTTCGCACTTTCGGAGCAGGGCTGTGATAGAAGCCTGGCAGGGACACCACCATTCCCAGCATGCGTTTGAAGTTTCAAATGGCAAGTTAAGCAAGCAGCCCCATTGTCTGTGCCTCTATGCGAACAGTGCCATGGGCAGATGAGGCTGAGCAACAGCTTTCCAGGCTAGCCCCTTCTGGCTGCCAGCTATCTGCAGACGTTCGCACTTTCGGAGCAGGGCTGTGATAGGAGCCTGGAAGGGACACCACCATTCCCAGCATGCTTTTTAAATTTCAAGTGGCCAGATAAGCAAGCAGCCCCATTGTCTGTGCCTGTATGCGAACAGTGCCATGGGCAGATGAGGCTGAGCAACAGCTTTCCAAGCTAGCCCCTTCTGGCTGCCAGCTTTCTGCAGACGTTCACATTTCAAGAGCAGGGATGCGAAAGGAGCCTAGCGGGTACACCATCTTTCCCAGGCTACGTTTGAAGTTTGAGGTGGCAAGACAAGCAAGCAGCCCCATTCTCTGTGCCTCTGTGCGAGCACTGCCATGGGCAGATGAGGCTGAGCAACAGCTTTCCAGGCTAGCCCCTTCTGCCTGCCAGCTATCTGCAGACGTTCGCACTTTCGGAGCAGGGCTGTGATAGGAGCCTAGCAGGTACACCATCTTTCCCAGGCTACCTTTGAAGTTTGAGGTTGCAAGACAAGCAAGCAGCCCCATTCTCTGTGCCTCTGTGCGAGCACTGCCATGGGCAGATGAGGCTGAGCAACAGCTTTCCAGGATAGCCCCTTCTGCCTGCCAGCTATCTGCAGACGTTCGCACTTTCGGAGCAGGGCTGTGATAGGAGCCTGGCAGGGACACCACCATTCCCAGCATGTGATTGAAATTTCAAGTGGCCAGATAAGCAAGCAGCCCCATTGTCTGTCCCTCTATGCGAACAGTGCCATGGGCAGATGAGGCTGAGCAACAGCTTTCCAAGCTAGCCCCTTCTGGCTGCCAGCTTTCTGCAGACGTTCGCATTTCAAGAGCAGGGCTGCTGGAGGCGTCCGGCATGGACACCCTAAGATACGTTTGAAGTTGGAGGTGGCAAGACAAGCAAGAAGCCCCAGTCTCTGTGCCTGTGTGCGAGCAGGTCCATGGGAAGATGAGGCTGAGCAACAGCTTTCCAGGCTAGCCCCTTCTGGCGGCCAGCTATCTGTTGACGTTCGCATTTTCGGAGCAGGGCTGCTGGAGGCGCCCGGCAAGGACTCCCTAAGCTACGTTTGAAGTTTTCTGTGGCAAGACAAGCAAGCAGCTCCAGTCTCTGTGCCTCTATGCGAGCAGTTCCATGGGCAGCTCAGGTTAAGAAACACCTTTCCAGGCTAGCCCCTTCGGACTGCCAGCTATTTGAAGACGTTTACATTTTCGGGTCAGGGCTGCGAAAGCAGCCTGGCACGCACCAGCCCTTTCCCATGTAACGTTTGAAGTTTGAGGTGGCAAGGCAAGCAAGCAGCCCCAGTCTCTGTGCGAGCAGGTCCATGGGCAGATGAGGCTGAGCAACAGCTTTCCAGGCTAGCCCCTTCTGGCTGCCAGCTATCTGCAGACGTTCGCATTTTCGGAGCAGGGCTGCTGGAGGCACCGGGCACGGACCCCATTAGTTATGTTTGAAGTTTTCTGTGGCAAGACAAGCAAGAAGCCCCAGTCTCTGTGCCTCTGTGCGAGCAGTGCCATGGGCAGATGAGGCTGAGCAACAGCTTTCCAGGCTAGTCCCTTCTGGCTGCAAGCAATCTGCAGATGTTCGCATTTTTGGAGGAGGGCTGCTGGAGGCGCCCGGCAAGAACCTCCTAATCTATATTTTAATTTTGAGGTGGCAAGACTAGCAAGCAGCCCCAGTCTCTGTGCCTCTATGCGAGCAGCTCCATGGGCAGATCAGGGTAAGAAACAGCTTTCCAGGCTAGCCCCTTCTGTCTGCCATCTATCTGTAGACGATCGCATTGTCGGAGAGGGGCTGCGAAAGGAGCCTGGCACGCACCCCCCCATTCCCAGGTAACGTTAGACGTTTGAGGTTGCAAGACAAGCAAGATGCCCCAGTCTCTGTGCCTCTATGCGAGCAGTGCCATAGGCAGATGAGGCTGAGCAAAAGCTTTCCAGGCTAGCCCCATCGGGTTGCCAGCTATCTGCAGACGTTCGCATTTTTGGAGTAGGGCTGCTGGAGGCACTGGGCACGGACCCCCATTAGTTATGTTTGAAGTTTCCTGTGGCAAGACAAGCAAGAAGCCTCAGTCTCTGTGCCTCTGTGCGAGCAGTGCCATGGGCAGATGAGGCTGAGCAACAGCTTTCCAGGCTACTTCTTTCTGCCTGCGAGCTATCTGCAGACGTTCGCATTTTCGGAGTAGGGCTGCTGGAGGCACTGGGCACGGACCCCATTAGCTATGTTTGAAGTTTGAGATGGCAAGACAAGCAAGAAGCCCCAGTCTCTGTGCCTCTGTGCAAGCAGTGCCATGGGCAGATGAGGCTGAGCAACAGCTTTCCAGGCTAGCCCCTTCTGGCTGCCAGCTATCTGCAGACGTTCGCATTTTCGGAGCAGGGCTGCTGGAGGCACCGGGCACGGACCCCATTAGTTATGTTTGAAGTTTTCTGTGGCAAGACAAGCAAGAAGCCCCAGTCTCTGTGCCTCTGTGCGAGCAGTGCCATGGGCAGATGAGGCTGAGCAACAGCTTTCCAGGCTAGTCCCTTCTGGCTGCAAGCAATCTGCAGATGTTCGCATTTTTGGAGGAGGGCTGCTGGAGGCGCCCGGCAAGAATCTCCTAATCTATATTTTAAGTTTGAGGTGGCAAGACTAGCAAGCAGCCCCAGTCTCTGTGCCTCTATGCGAGCAGTTCCATGGGCAGATCAGGGTAAGAAACAGCTTTCCAGGCTAGCCCCTTCTGTCTGCCATCTATCTGTAGACGATCGCATTGTCGGAGCAGGGCTGCGAAAGGAGCCTGGCACGCACCCCCCCATTCCCAGGTAACGTTAGACGTTTGAGGTTGCAAGACAAGCAAGATGCCCCAGTCTCTGTGCCTCTATGCGAGCAGTGCCATAGGCAGATGAGGCTGAGCAAAAGCTTTCCAGGCTAGCACCATCTGGTTGCCAGCTATCTGCAGACGTTCGCATTTTCGGAGGAGGGCTGCTGGAGGCGCCCGGAATCAACCTCCTAAGCTGCGTTTGAAGTTTGAGGTGGCAAGACTAGCAAGAAGCCCCAGTCTCTGTGCCTCTGTGCGAGCAGGTTCATGGGCATATGAGTCTGAGCAACAGCTTTCCAGGCTAGCCCCTTCTAGCTGCCAGCTATCTGCAGACGTTTGCATTTTCGGAGCAGGGCTGCGAACGGAGCCTGGCAGGCACCCCCCCATTCCCAGGATACGTTAGAATTTTCTGTGGCAAGACAAGCAAGAAGCCCCTGTCTATGTGCCTCTGTGCGAGCAGTGCCGTGGGCAGATGAGACTGAGCAAAAGTTTTCCAGGCTACTTCTTTCTGCCTGCCAGCTATCTGCAGACGTTCGAATTTTCGGAGCAGGGCTGCTGGAGGCATTGCACACGGACCCCATTGGCTATGTTTGAAGTTTCAGGTGGCAAGACAAGCAGGCAGCGCCAGTCTCTGTGCCTCTGTGCGAGCAGGTCCATGGGCAGATGCGGCTGAGCAACAGCTTTCCAGGCTAGCCCCTTCTGGCTGCCAGCTATCTGCAGACGTTCGCATTTTCGGAGCAGGGCTGAGAAAGGAGCCTGGCAGTAACCCCCCCCATTCCCAGCCTACGTTTGCAGTTTGAGGTGGCAAGACAAGCAAGCAGCTCCAGTCTCTGTGCCACTGTGCGAGTAGTTCCATGGACAGATCAGGGTAAGAAACACCTTTCCAGGCTAGCCCCTTCGGACTGCCAGCTATTTGAAGACGTTTACATTTTCGGGTCGGGGCTGCGAAAGGAGCCTGGCACGCACCAGCCCTTTCCCATGTAACGTTTGAAGTTTGAGGTGGCAAGGCAAGCAAGCAGCCCCAGTCTCTGTGCGAGCAGGTCCATGGGCAGATGAGACTGAGCAATAGCTTTCCAGGCTAGACCCTTTTGGCTGCCAGCAATCTGCAGACGTTCACGTTTTCGGAGCAGGGCTGAGAAAAGAGCATGGCAGGCACCCCCAATTCCCAGGCAACGTTGGAAGTTTTCTGTGGCAAGACAAGCAAGCATTTCCAGTCTCTGTGCCTCTGTGGAAGCAGTGCCATGGGCAGATGAGGCTGAGCAAAAGCTTTCCAGGCTAGCCCCTTCTGGCTGCCAGCTATCTGCAGACGTTCGCATTTTTGGACCATGGCTGCTGGAGGCGCCCGCCAAGAAACCCCTAAGTTACGTTTGAAATTTTCTGTGGCAAGACAAGCAAGCAGCTCCAGTCTCTGTGCCTCTATGCGAGCAGTTCCATGGGCAGCTCAGGTTAAGAAACAGCTTTCCAGGCTAGCCCCTTTTGGCTGCCAGCTATCTGAAGACGTTCGCATTTTCGGGTCAGGGCTGCGAAAGGAGCCTGGTACGAACCCCCCCATTCCCAGGATACGTTAGAAGTTTGAGGTGGCAAGACAAGCAAGCACCCCCAGTCTCTGTGCCTCTGTGCGAGCAGGTCCATGGGCAGATGAGGCTGAGCAACATCTTTCCAGGCTAGCCCCTTCTGGCTGCCAGCTATCTACAGACGTTCGGGCTTTCAAAGCTCTGCTGCGAAAGGAGACTGGCAGAAACCACCCCCATTCCCAGGCTTCTTTTCAAGTAGGAGGTGGCAAGACAAAAAAGCAGCTCCAGTCTCTGTGCCTCTATGCGAGCAGTTCCATGGGCAGCTCAGGTTAAGAAACAGATTTCCAGGCTAGCCCCTTTTGGCTGCCAGCAATCTGCAGACGTTCGCGTTTTCGGAGCAGGGCTGAGAAAAGAGCATGGCAGGCACCCCCAATTCCCAGGCAACATTGGAAGTTTTCTGTGGCAAGACAAGCAAGCATTTCCAGTCTCTGTGCCTCTGTGGAAGCAGTGCCATGGGCAGATGAGGCTGAGCAAAAGCTTTCCAGGCTAGCCCCTTCTGGCTGCCAGCTATCTGCAGACGTTCGCATTTTTGGACCATGGCTGCTGGAGGCGCCCGCCAAGAAACCCCTAAGTTACGTTTGAAATTTTCTGTGGCAAGACAAGCAAGCAGCTCCAGTCTCTGTGCCTCTATGCGAGCAGTTCCATGGGCAGCTCAGGTTAAGAAACAGCTGTCCAGGCTAGCCCCTTTTGGCTGCCAGCTATCTGAAGACGTTCGCATTTTCGGGTCAGGGCTGCGAAAAGAGTCTGGCACGCACCCCCCCATTCCCAGGCAACATCAGAAGTTTGCGGTGGCAAAACAAGCAAGCAAGCAGCCCCAGTCTCTGTGCCTCTGTGCGAGCAGTGCCATGGGCAGATGAGGCTGAGCAACAGCTTTCCAGGCTAGACCCTTCTGGCTGCCAGCTATCTGTAGACGTTCGCATTGTCGGAGCAGGGATGCGAAAGGAGCCTGGTACGAACCCCCCCATTCCCAGGATACGTTAGAAGTTTGAGGTGGCAAGACAAGCAAGCACCCCCAGTCTCTGTGCCTCTGTGCGAGCAGGTCCATGGGCAGATGAGGATGAGCAACAGCTTTCCAGGCTAGGTCCTTCTGGCTGCCAGCTATCTGCAGACGTTCGCATTTTCGGAGTAGGGCTGCTGGAGGCACTGGGCACGGACCCCATTAGCTATGTTTCAAGTTGGAGGTGGAAAGACAAGCAAGTAGTTCCAGTCTCTGTGCCTCTGTGCGAGCAGGTCCATGGGCAGATGAGGCTGAGCAAAAGCTTTCCAGGCTCGCTGTTTCTGCCTGCGAGCTATCTGCAGACGTTCGCATTTTCGGAGCAGGGCTGCTGGAGGCACTGGGCACGGACCCCATTAGCTATGTTTGAAGTTTGAGATGGCAAGACAAGCAGGCAGCCCCAGTCTCTGTGCGTCTGTGCGAGCAGTGCCATGGGCAGATGAGGCAGAGCCACAGCTTTCCAGCCTAGTCCCATGTGGCTGCCAGCTATCTGCAGACGTTCGAATTTTCAGAGCAGGGCTGCTGGAGGCACTGGGCACGGACACCAATAGCTATGTTTGAAGTTGGAGGTGGCAAGACAAGCAAGCAGCCCCAGTCTCTGTGCCTTTGTGTGAGCAGTGCCATGGGCAGATGAGGCTGAGCAACAGCTTTCCAGGCTAGGTCCTTCTGGCTGCCAGCTATCTGCAGAGGTTCGCATTTTCGGAGGAGGGCTGCTGGAGGCGCCCTGCAAGAACCACCTAAGCTACGTTTGAAGTTTGAGGTGGCAAGACTAGCAAGAAGCACCAGTCTCTGTGCCTCTGTGCGAGCAGTGCCATGGGCAGATGTGGCTGTGCAACAGCTTTCCAGGCTAGCACCTTCTGACTGCCAACTAACTGCAGATGTTCGCATTGTCGGAGCAGTGCTGCTGGAGGCGCCCTGCATGGACCCCCTAAGCTACGTTTGAAGTTAGAGGTGGCAAGACAAGCAAGCAGCCCCAGTCTCTGTGCCTGTGTGCGAGCAGGTCCAATAGCAGATGAGGCTGAGCAACATCTTTCCAGGCTAGTCCCTTCTGGCTGCCAGCAATCTGCAGACGTTCGCATTCTCGGAGCAGGGCTGAGAAAGGAGCCTGGCAGGCACCCCAACATTCCCAGGCAATGTTGGAAGTTTGAGGTGGAAAGACAAGCAAGAAGCCCCAGTCTCTGTGCCTCTGTGGGAGCAGTGCTATGAGCAGATGAGGCTGAGCAACAGCTTTCCAGGCTAGCCCCTTCTGGCTGCCAGCTATCTGCAGACGTTCGCATTCTCGGAGCAGGGCTGCAGGAGGCGCCCGGCATGGACCCCCTAATCTACATTTGAAGTTTGAGGTGACAAGACAAGCAGGCAGCCCCAGTCTCTGTGCCACTGTGCGAGTAGTTCCATGGACAGATCAGGGTAAGAAACACCTTTCCAGGCTAGCCCCTCGGACTGCCAGCTATTTGAAGACGTTTACATTTTCGGGTCAGGGCTGCGAAAGGAGCCTGGCACGCACCAGCCCTTTCCCATGTAACGTTTGAAGTTTGAGCTGGCAAGGCAAGCAAGCAGCCCCAGTCTCTGTGCAAGCAGGTCCATGAGCAGATGAGGCTGAGCAACAGCTTTCCAGGCTAACCCCTTCTGGCTGCTAGCTATCTGCAGACGTTCGCATTGTCGGAGCAGGGCTGCTGGAGGCACTGGGCACGGACCCCATTAGTTATGTTTGAAGTTTTCTGTGGCAAGACAAGCAAGCAGCCCCAGTCTCTGTGCCTCTGTGCGAGCAGTGTCATGGGCAGATGAGGCTGAGCAACAGCTTTCCAGGCTAGCCCCTTCTGGCTGCCAGCTATCTGCAGACGTTCGCATTTTCGGAGTAGAGCTGCTGGAGGCACTTGGCACGGACCCCATTAGCTATGTTTGAAGTTGGAGGTTGTAAGACAAGCAAGCAGTCCCAGTCTCTGTGCCTCTGTGCAAGCAGTGCCATGGGCAGATGAGGTTGAGCAATAGCTTTCCAGGCTAGACCCTTTTGGCTGCCAGCAATCTGCAGACGTTCGCGTTTTCGGAGCAGGGCTGAGAAAAGAGCATGGCAGGCACCCCCATTCCCAGGCAACGTTAGAAGTTTGCGTTGGCAAAACAAGCAAGAAGCCCCAGTCTCTGTGCCTCTGTGCGAGCAGTGCCATGGGCATATCAGGGTAAGCAACATCTTTCCAGGCTAGCCCCTTCTGGCTGCCAGCTATCTGCAGACGTTTGCGTTTTCAAAGCACGGCTGCAGAAGGAGACTGGCAGAAACCACCCCCATTCCCAGGTTTCTTTTGAAGTAGGTGGTGGCAAGACAAGCAAGAAGCCCCAGTCTCTGTGCATCTATGCGAGCTGTGCCATGGGCAGATGAGGATGAGCAACAGCTTTCCAAGCTAACTCGTTCTGCCTGCTAGCTATCTGCAGACGTTCGCGTTTTCGGAGCAGGGCTGAGAAAACAGCATGGCAGGCACCCCCAATTCCCAGGCAACATTGGAAGTTTTCTGTGGCAAGACAAGCAAGCATTTCCAGTCTCTGTGCCTCTGTGGAAGCAGTGCCATGGGCAGATGAGGCTGAGCAAAAGCTTTCCAGGCTAGCCCCTTCTGGCTGCCAGCTATCTGCAGACGTTCGCATTTTTGGACCATGGCTGCTGGAGGCGCCCGCCAAGAAACCCCTAAGTTACGTTTGAAATTTTCTGTGGCAAGACAAGCAAGCAGCTCCAGTCTCTGTGCCTCTATGCGAGCAGTTCCATGGGCAGCTCAGGTTAAGAAACAGCTTTCCAGGCTAGCCTCTTTTGGCTGCCAGCTATCTGAAGACGTTCGCATTTTCGGGTCAGGGCTGCGAAAGGAGTCTGGCACGCACCCCCCCATTCCCAGGCAACATCAGAAGTTTGCGGTGGCAAAACAAGCAAGCAAGCAGCCCCAGTCTCTGTGCCTCTGTGCGAGCAGTGCCATGGGCAGATGAGGCTGAGCAACAGCTTTCCAGGCTAGCCCCTTCTGGCTGCCAGCTATCTGCAGACGTTCGCATTTTCGGAGTAGGGCTGCTGGAGACACTGGGCACGGACCCCATTAGTTATGTTTGAAGTTTTCTGTGGCAAGACAAGCAAGAAGCCCCAGTCTCTGTGCCTCTGTGCAAGCAGTGCCATGGGCAGATGAGGCTGAGCAACAGCTTTCCAGGCTAGCCCCTTCTGGCTGCCAGCTATCTGCAGACGTTCGCATTTTCGGAGCAGGGCTGAGAAAGGAGCCTGGCAGTAACCCCCCCATTCCCAGCCTACGTTTGCAGTTTGAGGTGGCAAGACAAGCAGGCAGCCCCAGTCTCTGTGCCACTGTGCGAGTAGTTCCATGGACAGATCAGGGTAAGAAACACCTTTCCAGGCTAGCCCCTTCGGACTGCCAGCTATTTGAAGACGTTTACATTTTCGGGTCAGGGCTGCGAAAGCAGCCTGGCACGCACCAGCCCTTTCCCATGTAACGTTTGAAGTTTGAGGTGGCAAGGAAAGCAAGCAGCCCCAGTCTCTGTGCGAGCAGGTCCATGGGCAGACGAGGCTGAGCCACAGCTTTCCAGGCTAGCCCCTTCTGGCTGCCAGCTATCTGCAGACGTTCGCATTTTCGGAGGAGGGCTGCTGGAGGCACCGGGCACGGACCCCATTAGTTATGTTTGAAGTTTTCTGTGGCAAGACAAGCAAGAAGCCCCAGTCTCTGTGCCTCTGTGCGAGCAGTGCCATGGGCAGATGAGGCTGATTAACAGCTTTCCAGGCTAGTCCCTTCTGGCTGCCAGCAATCTGCAGATGTTCGCATTTTTGGAGGAGGGCTGCTGGAGGCGCCCGGCAAGAACCTCCTAATCTATATTTTAAGTTTGAGGTGGCAAGACGAGCAAGCAGCCCCAGTCTCTGTGCCTTGCGCGAGCAAGTTCATGGGCATACGAGGCTGAGAAACAGCTTTCCAGGCTAGGCCTTTCTGGCTGCCAGGTATCTGCAGACTTCTGCATTTTCGGAGAAGGGCTGCGAAAGGAGCCTGGCACGCACACCCCCATTCCCAGGTAACGTTAGAAGTTTGAGGTGGCAAGACAAGCAAGAAGCCCCATTCTCTGTGCCTCTATGCGAGCAGTGCCATGGGCAGATGAGGCTGAGCAACAGCTTTCCAGGCTAGATCTTCTGCCTGCGAGCTATCTGCAGACATACGCTTTTTCGGAGGAGGGCTGCTTCAGGCACTGGGCACGGACCCCTTTAGCTATGTTTGAAGTTTGAGATGGCAAGACAAGCAAGCAGCCCCAGTCTCTGTGCCTCTATGCGAGCAGTATCATGGGCAGATGAGTCTGAGCAACAGCTTTCCAGGCTAGCCACTTCTGACTGCCAGCTATCTGCAGACGTTCGCGTTTTTGGAGCAGGTCTGCTGGAGGCGCCCGGCAAGGACCCCCTAAGCTTTGTTTGAAGTTTTCTGTGGCAAGGCAAGCAAGCAGATCCACTCTCTGTGCCTCTGTGCGAGCAGTGCCATGGGCAGATGTGGCTGTGCAACAGCTTTCCAGGCTAGCCACTTCTGACTGCCAGCTATCTGCAGACGTTCGCGTTTTTGGAGAAGGTCTGCTGGAGGCGCCCGGCAAGGACCCCCTAAGCTACGTTTGAAGTTAGACGTTGCAAGACAAGCAAGAAGTCCCAGTCTCTGTGCCTCTGTGCGAGCAGGTCCATGAGCAGATGAGGCTGAGCAACAGCTTTCCAGGCTAGATCTTTCTGCCTGCGAGCTATCACCAGACGTTCGCATTTTCATTGCAGGGCTGCTGGAGGAACTGGGCACGAACCCCATTAGCTATGTTTGAAGTTGGAGGTGGCAAGACAAGCAGGCAGCCCCAGTCTCTGTGCCTCTGTGCAAGCAGTGCCATGGGCAGATGAGCCTGAGCAACAGATTTCCAGGCTAGCCCCTTCTGGCTGCCAGCTATCTGCAGACGTTCGCATTTTCGGAGCAGGGCTGAGAAAGGAGCCTGGCAGTAACCCCGCCATTCCCAGCCCACGTTTGCAGTTTGAGGTGGCAAGACAAGCAGGCAGCCCCAGTCTCTGTGCCACTGTGCGAGTAGTTCCATGGACAGATCAGGGTAAGAAACACCTTTCCAGGCTAGCCCCTTCGGACTGCCAGCTATTTGAAGACGTTTACATTTTCGGGTCGGGGCTGCGAAAGGAGCCTGGCACGCACCAGCCCTTTCCCATGTAACGTTTGAAGTTTGAGGTGGCAAGGCAAGCAAGCAGCCCCAGTCTCTGTGCGAGCAGGACCATGGGCAGATGAGGCTGAGCAATAGCTTTCCAGGCTAGACCCTTTTGGCTGCCAGCAATCTGCAGACGTTCGCGTTTTCGGAGCAGGGCTGAGAAAAGAGCATGGCAGGCACCCCCAATTCCCAGGCAACGTTGGAAGTTTTCTGTGGCAAGACAAGCAAGCATTTCCAGTCTCTGTGCCTCTGTGCAAGCAGTGCCATGGGCAGATGAGGCTGAGCAAAAGCTTTCCAGGCTAGCCCCTTCTGGCTGCCAGCTATCTGCAGACGTTCGCATTTTTGGACCATGGCTGCTGGAGGCGCCCGCCAAGAAACCCCTAAGTTACGTTTGAAATTTTCTGTGGCAAGACAAGCAAGCAGCTCCAGTCTCTGTGCCTCTATGCGAGCAGTTCCATGGGCAGCTCAGGTTAAGAAACAGCTTTCCAGGCTAGCCCCTTTTGGCTGCCAGCTATCTGAAGACGTTCGCATTTTCGGGTCAGGGCTGCGAAAGGAGCCTGGTACGAACCCCCCCATTCCCAGGATACGTTAGAAGTTTGAGGTGGCAAGACAAGCAAGCACCCCCAGTCTCTGTGCCTCTGTGCGAGCAGGTCCATGGGCAGATGAGGCTGAGCAACATCTTTCCAGGCTAGCCCCTTCTGGCTGCCAGCTATCTACAGACGTTCGGGCTTTCAAAGCTCTGCTGCGAAAGGAGACTGGCAGAAACCACCCCCATTCCCAGGCTTCTTTTCAAGTAGGAGGTGGCAAGACAAAAAAGCAGCTCCAGTCTCTGTGCCTCTATGCGAGCAGTTCCATGGGCAGCTCAGGTTAAGAAACAGATTTCCAGGCTAGCCCCTTTTGGCTGCCAGCAATCTGCAGACGTTCGCGTTTTCGGAGCAGGGCTGAGAAAAGAGCATGGCAGGCACCCCCAATTCCCAGGCAACATTGGAAGTTTTCTGTGGCAAGACAAGCAAGCATTTCCAGTCTCTGTGCCTCTGTGGAAGCAGTGCCATGGGCAGATGAGGCTGAGCAAAAGCTTTCCAGGCTAGCCCCTTCTGGCTGCCAGCTATCTGCAGACGTTCGCATTTTTGGACCATGGCTGCTGGAGGCGCCCGCCAAGAAACCCCTAAGTTACGTTTGAAATTTTCTGTGGCAAGACAAGCAAGCAGCTCCAGTCTCTGTGCCTCTATGCGAGCAGTTCCATGGGCAGCTCAGGTTAAGAAACAGCTGTCCAGGCTAGCCCCTTTTGGCTGCCAGCTATCTGAAGACGTTCGCATTTTCGGGTCAGGGCTGCGAAAAGAGTCTGGCACGCACCCCCCCATTCCCAGGCAACATCAGAAGTTTGCGGTGGCAAAACAAGCAAGCAAGCAGCCCCAGTCTCTGTGCCTCTGTGCGAGCAGTGCCATGGGCAGATGAGGCTGAGCAACAGCTTTCCAGGCTAGACCCTTCTGGCTGCCAGCTATCTGTAGACGTTCGCATTGTCGGAGCAGGGATGCGAAAGGAGCCTGGTACGAACCCCCCCATTCCCAGGATACGTTAGAAGTTTGAGGTGGCAAGACAAGCAAGCACCCCCAGTCTCTGTGCCTCTGTGCGAGCAGGTCCATGGGCAGATGAGGATGAGCAACAGCTTTCCAGGCTAGCCCCTTCTGGCTGCCAGCTATCTGAAGACGTTCGCGCTTTCAAAGCTCTGCTGCGAAAGGAGACTGGCAGAAACCACCCCCATTCCCAGGCTTCTTTTCAAGTAGGAGGTGGCAAGACAAAAAAGCAGCTCCAATCTCTGTGCCTCTGTGCGAGCAGTGCCATGGGCAGATGAGGCTGAGCAACAGCTTTCCAGGCTAGGTCCTTCTGGCTGCCAGCTATCTGCAGACGTTTGCATTTTCGGAGTAGGGCTGCTGGAGGCACTGGGCACGGACCCCATTAGCTATGTTTCAAGTTGGAGGTGGAAAGACAAGCAAGTAGTTCCAGTCTCTGTGCCTCTGTGCGAGCAGGTCCATGGGCAGATGAGGCTGAGCAAAAGCTTTCCAGGCTAGCTGTTTCTGCCTGCGAGCTATCTGCAGACGTTCGCATTTTCGGAGCAGGGCTGCTGGAGGCACTGGGCACGGACCCCATTAGCTACGTTAGAAGTTTGAGGTGGCAAGACAAGCAAGCAGCCCCAGTCTCTGTGCGTCTGTGCGAGCAGTGCCATGGGCAGATGAGGCAGAGCCACAGCTTTCCAGCCTAGTCCCATGTGGCTGCCAGCTATCTGCAGACGTTCGAATTTTCAGAGCAGGGCTGCTGGAGGCACTGGGCACGGACACCAATAGCTATGTTTGAAGTTGGAGGTGGCAAGACAAGCAAGCAGCCCCAGTCTCTGTGCCTTTGTGTGAGCAGTGCCATGGGCAGATGAGGCTGAGCAACAGCTTTCCAGGCTAGGTCCTTCTGGCTGCCAGCTATCTGCAGAGGTTCGCATTTTCGGAGGAGGGCTGCTGGAGGCGCCCTGCAAGAACCACCTAAGCTACGTTTGAAGTTTGAGGTGGCAAGACTAGCAAGAAGCACCAGTCTCTGTGCCTCTGTGCGAGCAGTGCCATGGGCAGATGTGGCTGTGCAACAGCTTTCCAGGCTAGCACCTTCTGACTGCCAGCTAACTGCAGATGTTCGCATTGTCGGAGCAGTGCTGCTGGAGGCGCCCTGCATGGACCCCCTAAGCTACGTTTGAAGTTAGAGGTGGCAAGACAAGCAAGCAGCCCCAGTCTCTGTGCCTGTGTGCGAGCAGGTCCAATAGCAGATGAGGCTGAGCAACATCTTTCCAGGCTAGTCCCTTCTGGCTGCCAGCAATCTGCAGACGTTCGCATTCTCGGAGCAGGGCTGAGAAAGGAGCCTGGCAGGCACCCCAACATTCCCAGGCAATGTTGGAAGTTTGAGGTGGAAAGACAAGCAAGAAGCCCCAGTCTCTGTGCCTCTGTGGGAGCAGTGCTATGAGCAGATGAGGCTGAGCAACAGCTTTCCAGGCTAGCCCCTTCTGGCTGCCAGCTATCTGCAGACGTTCGCATTCTCGGAGCAGGGCTGCAGGAGGCGCCCGGCATGGACCCCCTAATCTACATTTGAAGTTTGAGGTGACAAGACAAGCAGGCAGCCCCAGTCTCTGTGCCACTGTGCGAGTAGTTCCATGGACAGATCAGGGTAAGAAACACCTTTCCAGGCTAGCCCCTCGGACTGCCAGCTATTTGAAGACGTTTACATTTTCGGGTCAGGGCTGCGAAAGGAGCCTGGCACGCACCAGCCCTTTCCCATGTAACGTTTGAAGTTTGAGCTGGCAAGGCAAGCAAGCAGCCCCAGTCTCTGTGCAAGCAGGTCCATGAGCAGATGAGGCTGAGCAACAGCTTTCCAGGCTAACCCCTTCTGGCTGCTAGCTATCTGCAGACGTTCGCATTGTCGGAGCAGGGCTGCTGGAGGCACTGGGCACGGACCCCATTAGTTATGTTTGAAGTTTTCTGTGGCAAGACAAGCAAGCAGCCCCAGTCTCTGTGCCTCTGTGCGAGCAGTGTCATGGGCAGATGAGGCTGAGCAACAGCTTTCCAGGCTAGCCCCTTCTGGCTGCCAGCTATCTGCAGACGTTCGCATTTTCGGAGTAGAGCTGCTGGAGGCACTTGGCACGGACCCCATTAGCTATGTTTGAAGTTGGAGGTTGTAAGACAAGCAAGCAGTCCCAGTCTCTGTGCCTCTGTGCAAGCAGTGCCATGGGCAGATGAGGTTGAGCAATAGCTTTCCAGGCTAGACCCTTTTGGCTGCCAGCAATCTGCAGACGTTCGCGTTTTCGGAGCAGGGCTGAGAAAAGAGCATGGCAGGCACCCCCATTCCCAGGCAACGTTAGAAGTTTGCGTTGGCAAAACAAGCAAGAAGCCCCAGTCTCTGTGCCTCTGTGCGAGCAGTGCCATGGGCATATCAGGGTAAGCAACATCTTTCCAGGCTAGCCCCTTCTGGCTGCCAGCTATCTGCAGACGTTTGCGTTTTCAAAGCACGGCTGCAGAAGGAGACTGGCAGAAACCACCCCCATTCCCAGGTTTCTTTTGAAGTAGGTGGTGGCAAGACAAGCAAGAAGCCCCAGTCTCTGTGCATCTATGCGAGCTGTGCCATGGGCAGATGAGGATGAGCAACAGCTTTCCAAGCTAACTCGTTCTGCCTGCTAGCTATCTGCAGACGTTCGCGTTTTCGGAGCAGGGCTGAGAAAACAGCATGGCAGGCACCCCCAATTCCCAGGCAACATTGGAAGTTTTCTGTGGCAAGACAAGCAAGCATTTCCAGTCTCTGTGCCTCTGTGGAAGCAGTGCCATGGGCAGATGAGGCTGAGCAAAAGCTTTCCAGGCTAGCCCCTTCTGGCTGCCAGCTATCTGCAGACGTTCGCATTTTTGGACCATGGCTGCTGGAGGCGCCCGCCAAGAAACCCCTAAGTTACGTTTGAAATTTTCTGTGGCAAGACAAGCAAGCAGCTCCAGTCTCTGTGCCTCTATGCGAGCAGTTCCATGGGCAGCTCAGGTTAAGAAACAGCTTTCCAGGCTAGCCTCTTTTGGCTGCCAGCTATCTGAAGACGTTCGCATTTTCGGGTCAGGGCTGCGAAAGGAGTCTGGCACGCACCCCCCCATTCCCAGGCAACATCAGAAGTTTGCGGTGGCAAAACAAGCAAGCAAGCAGCCCCAGTCTCTGTGCCTCTGTGCGAGCAGTGCCATGGGCAGATGAGGCTGAGCAACAGCTTTCCAGGCTAGCCCCTTCTGGCTGCCAGCTATCTGCAGACGTTCGCATTTTCGGAGTAGGGCTGCTGGAGACACTGGGCACGGACCCCATTAGTTATGTTTGAAGTTTTCTGTGGCAAGACAAGCAAGAAGCCCCAGTCTCTGTGCCTCTGTGCAAGCAGTGCCATGGGCAGATGAGGCTGAGCAACAGCTTTCCAGGCTAGCCCCTTCTGGCTGCCAGCTATCTGCAGACGTTCGCATTTTCGGAGCAGGGCTGAGAAAGGAGCCTGGCAGTAACCCCCCCATTCCCAGCCTACGTTTGCAGTTTGAGGTGGCAAGACAAGCAGGCAGCCCCAGTCTCTGTGCCACTGTGCGAGTAGTTCCATGGACAGATCAGGGTAAGAAACACCTTTCCAGGCTAGCCCCTTCGGACTGCCAGCTATTTGAAGACGTTTACATTTTCGGGTCAGGGCTGCGAAAGCAGCCTGGCACGCACCAGCCCTTTCCCATGTAACGTTTGAAGTTTGAGGTGGCAAGGAAAGCAAGCAGCCCCAGTCTCTGTGCGAGCAGGTCCATGGGCAGACGAGGCTGAGCCACAGCTTTCCAGGCTAGCCCCTTCTGGCTGCCAGCTATCTGCAGACGTTCGCATTTTCGGAGGAGGGCTGCTGGAGGCACCGGGCACGGACCCCATTAGTTATGTTTGAAGTTTTCTGTGGCAAGACAAGCAAGAAGCCCCAGTCTCTGTGCCTCTGTGCGAGCAGTGCCATGGGCAGATGAGGCTGATTAACAGCTTTCCAGGCTAGTCCCTTCTGGCTGCCAGCAATCTGCAGATGTTCGCATTTTTGGAGGAGGGCTGCTGGAGGCGCCCGGCAAGAACCTCCTAATCTATATTTTAAGTTTGAGGTGGCAAGACGAGCAAGCAGCCCCAGTCTCTGTGCCTTGCGCGAGCAAGTTCATGGGCATACGAGGCTGAGAAACAGCTTTCCAGGCTAGGCCTTTCTGGCTGCCAGGTATCTGCAGACTTCTGCATTTTCGGAGAAGGGCTGCGAAAGGAGCCTGGCACGCACACCCCCATTCCCAGGTAACGTTAGAAGTTTGAGGTGGCAAGACAAGCAAGAAGCCCCATTCTCTGTGCCTCTATGCGAGCAGTGCCATGGGCAGATGAGGCTGAGCAACAGCTTTCCAGGCTAGATCTTCTGCCTGCGAGCTATCTGCAGACATACGCTTTTTCGGAGGAGGGCTGCTTCAGGCACTGGGCACGGACCCCTTTAGCTATGTTTGAAGTTTGAGATGGCAAGACAAGCAAGCAGCCCCAGTCTCTGTGCCTCTATGCGAGCAGTATCATGGGCAGATGAGTCTGAGCAACAGCTTTCCAGGCTAGCCACTTCTGACTGCCAGCTATCTGCAGACGTTCGCGTTTTTGGAGCAGGTCTGCTGGAGGCGCCCGGCAAGGACCCCCTAAGCTTTGTTTGAAGTTTTCTGTGGCAAGGCAAGCAAGCAGATCCACTCTCTGTGCCTCTGTGCGAGCAGTGCCATGGGCAGATGTGGCTGTGCAACAGCTTTCCAGGCTAGCCACTTCTGACTGCCAGCTATCTGCAGACGTTCGCGTTTTTGGAGAAGGTCTGCTGGAGGCGCCCGGCAAGGACCCCCTAAGCTACGTTTGAAGTTAGACGTTGCAAGACAAGCAAGAAGTCCCAGTCTCTGTGCCTCTGTGCGAGCAGGTCCATGAGCAGATGAGGCTGAGCAACAGCTTTCCAGGCTAGATCTTTCTGCCTGCGAGCTATCAGCAGACGTTCGCATTTTCATTGCAGGGCTGCTGGAGGCACTGGGCACGAACCCCATTAGCTATGTTTGAAGTTGGAGGTGGCAAGACAAGCAGGCAGCCCCAGTCTCTGTGCCTCTGTGCAAGCAGTGCCATGGGCAGATGAGCCTGAGCAACAGATTTCCAGGCTAGCCCCTTCTGGCTGCCAGCAATCTGCAGACATTCGCATTTTCGGAGCAGGGCTTAGAAAGGAGCCTGGCAGGCACCCCCCCATTCCCAGGCAACGTTTGAAGTTTGAGGTGGAAAGACAAGCAAGTAGTTCCAGTCTCTGTGCCTCTGTGCGAGCAGGTCCATGGGCAGATGAGGCTGATTAACAGCTTTCCAGGCTAGTCCCTTCTGGCTGCCAGCAATCTGCAGATGTTCGCATTTTTGGAGGAGGGCTGCTGGAGGCGCCCGGCAAGAACCTCCTAATCTATATTTTAAGTTTGAGGTGGCAAGACGAGCAAGCAGCCCCAGTCTCTGTGCCTTGCGCGAGCAAGTTCATGGGCATACGAGGCTGAGAAACAGCTTTCCAGGCTAGGCCTTTCTGGCTGCCAGGTATCTGCAGACTTCTGCATTTTCGGAGAAGGGCTGCGAAAGGAGCCTGGCACGCACACCCCCATTCCCAGGTAACGTTAGAAGTTTGAGGTGGCAAGACAAGCAAGAAGCCCCATTCTCTGTGCCTCTATGCGAGCAGTGCCATGGGCAGATGAGGCTGAGCAACAGCTTTCCAGGCTAGATCTTCTGCCTGCGAGCTATCTGCAGACATACGCTTTTTCGGAGGAGGGCTGCTTCAGGCACTGGGCACGGACCCCTTTAGCTATGTTTGAAGTTTGAGATGGCAAGACAAGCAAGCAGCCCCAGTCTCTGTGCCTCTATGCGAGCAGTATCATGGGCAGATGAGTCTGAGCAACAGCTTTCCAGGCTAGCCACTTCTGACTGCCAGCTATCTGCAGACGTTCGCGTTTTTGGAGCAGGTCTGCTGGAGGCGCCCGGCAAGGACCCCCTAAGCTTTGTTTGAAGTTTTCTGTGGCAAGGCAAGCAAGCAGATCCACTCTCTGTGCCTCTGTGCGAGCAGTGCCATGGGCAGATGTGGCTGTGCAACAGCTTTCCAGGCTAGCCACTTCTGACTGCCAGCTATCTGCAGACGTTCGCGTTTTTGGAGAAGGTCTGCTGGAGGCGCCCGGCAAGGACCCCCTAAGCTACGTTTGAAGTTAGACGTTGCAAGACAAGCAAGAAGTCCCAGTCTCTGTGCCTCTGTGCGAGCAGGTCCATGAGCAGATGAGGCTGAGCAACAGCTTTCCAGGCTAGATCTTTCTGCCTGCGAGCTATCAGCAGACGTTCGCATTTTCATTGCAGGGCTGCTGGAGGCACTGGGCACGAACCCCATTAGCTATGTTTGAAGTTGGAGGTGGCAAGACAAGCAGGCAGCCCCAGTCTCTGTGCCTCTGTGCAAGCAGTGCCATGGGCAGATGAGCCTGAGCAACAGATTTCCAGGCTAGCCCCTTCTGGCTGCCAGCAATCTGCAGACATTCGCATTTTCGGAGCAGGGCTTAGAAAGGAGCCTGGCAGGCACCCCCCCATTCCCAGGCAACGTTTGAAGTTTGAGGTGGAAAGACAAGCAAGTAGTTCCAGTCTCTGTGCCTCTGTGCGAGCAGGTCCATGGGCAGATGAGGCTGAGCAAAAGCTTTCCAGGCTAGCTCTTTCTGCCTGCGAGCTATCTGCAGACGTTCGCATTTTCGGAGCAGGGCTGCTGGAGGCACTGGGCACGGACCCCATTAGCTACGTTAGAAGTTTGAGGTGGCAAGACAAGCAAGCAGCCCCAGTCTCTGTGCGTCTGTGCGAGCAGTGCCATGGGCAGATGAGGCAGAGACACAGCTTTCCAGCCTAGTCCCATGTGGCTGCCAGCTATCTGCAGACGTTCGCATTTTCAGAGCAGGGCTGCTGGAGGCACTGGGCACGGACCCCAATAGCTATGTTTGAAGTTGGAGGTGGCAAGACAAGCAAGCAGCCCCAGTCTCTGTGCCTCTGTGCGAGCAGTGCCATGGGCAGATGAGGCTGAGCAACAGCTTTCCAGGCTAGGTCCTTCTGGCTGCCAGCTATCTGCAGAGGTTCGCATTTTCGGAGGAGGGCTGCTGGAGGCGCCCTGCATGGACCCCCTAAGCTACGTTTGAAGTTAGAGGTGGCAAGACAAGCAAGCAGCCCCAGTCTCTGTGCCTCTGTGCGAGCAGGTCCAATAGCAGATGAGGCTGAGCAACATCTTTCCAGGCTAGTCCCTTCTGGCTGCCAGCAATCTGCAGACGTTCGCATTCTCGGAGCAGGGCTGAGAAAGGAGCCTGGCAGGCACCCCCCCATTCCCAGGCAATGTTGGAAGTTTGAGGTGGAAAGACAAGCAAGAAGCCCCAGTCTCTGTGCCTCTGTGGGAGCAGTGCTATGAGCAGATGAGGCTGAGCAACAGCTTTCCAGGCTAGCCCCTTCTGTCTGCCATCTATCTGCAGACGTTCGCATTCTCGGAGCAGGGCTGCAGGAGGCGCCCGGCATGGACCCCCTAATCTACATTTGAAGTTTGAGGTGACAAGACAAGCAGGCAGCCCCAGTCTCTGTGCCACTGTGCGAGTAGTTCCATGGACAGATCAGGGTAAGAAACACCTTTCCAGGCTAGCCCCTCGGACTGCCAGCTATTTGAAGACGTTTACATTTTCGGGTCAGGGCTGCGAAAGGAGCCTGGCACGCACCAGCCCTTTCCCATGTAACGTTTGAAGTTTGAGGTGGCAAGGCAAGCAAGCAGCCCCAGTCTCTGTGCAAGCAGGTTCATGAGCAGATGAGGCTGAGCAACAGCTTTCCAGGCTAACCCCTTCTGGCTGCTAGCTATCTGCAGACGTTCGCATTGTCGGAGCAGGGCTGCTGGAGGCACTGGGCACGGACCCCATTAGCTATGTTTGAAGTTGGAGGTTGCAAGACAAGCAAGCAGTCCCAGTCTCTGTGCCTCTGTGCAAGCAGTGCCATGGGCAGATGAGGTTGAGCAATAGCTTTCCAGGCTAGACCCTTTTGGCTGCCAGCAATCTGCAGACGTTCGCGTTTTCAAAGCACGGCTGCAGAAGGAGACTGGCAGAAACCACCCCCATTCCCAGGTTTCTTTTGAAGTAGGTGGTGGCAAGACAAGCAAGAAGCCCCAGTCTCTGTGCCTCTATGCGAGCAGGTCCATGGGCAGATGTGGCTGAGCAACAGCTTTCCAGGCTGGCCCCTTCTGTCTGCCAGCTATCTGCAGACGTTCGCATTCTCGGAGCAGGGCTGCTGGAGGCGCCCGTCGAGGATCCTTTAAGATACGTTTGAAGTTTTCTGTGGCAAGACAAGCAAGCAGCCCCATTCTCTGTGCCTCTGTGCGAGCAGTGCCATGGGCAGATGAGGCTGAGCAACAGCTTTCCAGGCTAGCACCTTCTGGCTGCCAGCTATCTGCAGATGTTCGCATTTTCGGAGCAGGGCTGCTGGAGGCACTGGGCACGGACCCCATTATCTATGTTTGAAGTTTGATGTGGCAAGACAAGCAAGCAGCCCCAGTCTCTGTGCCTCTGTGCGAGCAGTGCCATGGGCAGATGAGGCTGAGCAACAGCTTTCCAGGCTAGCCTCTTCTGGCTGCCAGCTATCTGCAGACGTTCGCATTGTCGGAGCAGGGCTGAGAAAGGAGCCTGGCAGGCACCGCCAAATTCCCAGGCAACTTTTGAAGTTTGAGGTGGAGAGACAAGAAAGAAGCCACAGTTTCTGTTCCTCCGTGCGAGCAGAGCCATGGGCAGATGAGGCTGAGCAACAGCTTTCCAGGCTAGCCCCTTCTAGCTGCCAGCTATCTGCAGACGTTCGCATTGTCGGAGCAGGGCTGCTGGAGGCACTGGGCACGGACCCCATTAGCTATGTTTGAAGTTTGAGGTGGCAAGACAAGCAAGCAGTCCCAGTCTCTGTGCCTCTGTGCGAGCATTGCCATGGGCAGATGAGACTGAGCAACAGCTTTCCAGGCTAGCCCCTTTTGTCTGCCAGCTATCTGCAGACGTTCGCATTGTCGGAGCAGGGCTGAGAAAGGAGCCTGGCAGGCACTCCCCCATTCCCAGGAAACCATGGAAGTTTAAGGTGGAGAGACAAGAAAGAAGCCCCAGTCTCTGTTCCTCCGTGCGAGCAGTGCCATGGGCAGATGAGGCTGAGCAACAGCTTTCCAGGCTAGCCCCTTCTGGTTGCCAGCTATCTGCAGACGTTCGCATTTTCGGAGCAGGGCTGAGAAAGGAGCCTGGCAGTAACCCCCCCATTCCCAGCCTACGTTTCCAGTTTGAGGTGGCAAGACAAGCAGGCAGCCCCAGTCTCTGTGCCACTGTGCGAGTAGTTCCATGGACAGATCAGGGTAAGAAACACCTTTCCAGGCTAGCCCCTTCGGACTGCCAGCTATTTGAAGACGTTTACATTTTCGGGTCAGGGCTGCGAAAGCAGCCTGGCACGCACAAGCCCTTTCCCATGTAACGTTTGAAGTTTGAGGTGGCAAGGCAAGCAAGCAGCCCCAGTCTCTGTGCGAGCAGGTCCATGGGCAGACGAGGCTGAGCAACAGCTTTCCAGGCTAGCCCCTTCTGGCTGCCAGCTATCTGCAGACGTTCGCATTTTCGGAGCAGGGCTTCTGGAGGCGCCCGGCAAGAACCTCCTAATCTATATTTTAAGTTTGAGGTGGCAAGACTAGCAAGCAGCCCCAGTCTCTGTGCCTTGCGCGAGCAAGTTCATGGGCATACGAGGCTGAGAAACAGCTTTCCAGGCTAGGCCTTTCTGGCTGCCAGGTATCTGCAGACTTCTGCATTTTCGGAGAAGGGCTGCGAAAGGAGCCTGGCACGCACACCCCCATTCCCAGGTAACGTTAGAAGTTTGAGGTGGCAAGACAAGCAAGAAGCCCCAGTTTCTTTGCCTCTATGTGAGCAGTGCCATGGGCAGATGAGGCTGAGCAACAGCTTTTCAGGCTAGATATTCTGCCTGCGAGCTATCTGCAGACATACGCTTTTTCGGAGGAGGGCTGCTGGAGGCACTGGGCACGGACCCCTTTAGCTATGTTTGAAGTTTGAGATGGCAAGACAAGCAAGCAGCCCCAGTCTCTGTGCCTCTATGCGAGCAGTATCATGGGCAGATGAATCTGAGCAACAGCTTTCCAGGCTAGCCCCTTCTGACAGCCAGCTATCTGCAGACGTTCGCGTTTTTGGAGCAGGTCTGCTGGAGGCGCCCGGCAAGGACCCCCTAAGCTTTGTTTGAAGTTTTCTGTGGCAAGGCAAGCAAGCAGATCCACTCTCTGTGCCTCTGTGCGAGCAGTGCCATGGGCAGATGTGGCTGTGCAACAGCTTTCCAGGCTAGCCCCTTCTGACTGCCAGCTATCTGCAGATATTCGCATTCTCGGAGCAGGATTGCTGGAGGCGCCCGGCATGGACCCCCTAAGCTACGTTTGAAGTTAGACGTTGCAAGACAAGCAAGAAGCCCCAGTCTCTGTGCCTCTCTGCAAGCAGTGCCATGAGCAGATGAGGCTGAGCAAAAGCTTTCCAGGCTAGATCTTTCTGCCTGCGAGCTATCAGCAGACGTTCGCATTTTCGGTGCAGGGCTGCTGGAGGCACTGGGCACGAACCCCATTAGCTATGTTTGAAGTTGGAGGTGGCAAGACAAGCAGGCAGCCACAGTCTCTGTGCCTCTGTGCGAGCAGTGCCATGGGCAGATGAGGCTGAGCAACAGTTTTCCAGGCTAGCCCCTTCTGGCTGCCAGCAATCTGCAGACATTCGCATTTTCGGAGCAGGGCTTAGAAAGGAGCCTGGCAGGCACCCCCCCATTCCCAGGCAAGGTTGGAAGTTTGAGGTGGAAAGACAAGCAAGTAGTTCCAGTCTCTGTGCCTCTGTGCGAGCAGGTCCATGGGCAGATGAGGCTGAGCAACAGCTTTCCAGGCTAGGTCCTTCTGGCTGCCAGCTATCTGCAGAGGTTCGCATTTTCGAAGGAGGGCTGCTGGAGGCGCCCTGCAAGAACCACCTAAGCTACGTTTGAAGTTTGAGGTGGCAAGACTAGCAAGAAGCACCAGTCTCTGTGCCTCTGTGTGAGCAGTGCCATGGGCAGATGTGGCTGTGCAACAGCTTTCCAGGCTAGCCCCTTCTGACTGCCAGCTAACTGCAGATGTTCGCATTGTCGGAGCAGTGCTGCTGGAGGCGCCCTGCATGGACCCCCTAAGCTACGTTTGAAGTTAGAGGTGGCAAGACAAGCAAGCAGCCCCAGTCTCTGTGCCTCTGTGCGAGCAGGTCCAATAGCAGATGAGGCTGAGCAACATCATTCCAGGCTAGTCCCTTCTGGCTGCCAGCAATCTGCAGACGTTCGCATTCTCGGAGCAGGGCTGAGAAAGGAGCCTGGCAGGCACCCCCCCATTCCCAGGCAATGTTGGAAGTTTGAGGTGGAAAGACAAGCAAGAAGCCCCAGTCTCTGTGCCTCTGTGGGAGCAGTGCTATGAGCAGATGAGGCTGAGCAACAGCTTTCCAGGCTAGCCCCTTCTGGCTGCCAGCTATCTGCAGACGTTCGCATTCTCGGAGCAGGGCTGCAGGAGGCGCCCGGCATGGACCCCCTAATCTACATTTGAAGTTTGAGGTGACAAGACAAGCAGGCAGCCCCAGTCTCTGTGCCACTGTGCGAGTAGTTCCATGGACAGATCAGGGTAAGAAACACCTTTCCAGGCTAGCCCCTTCGGACTGCCAGCTATTTGAAGACGTTTACATTTTCGGGTCAGGGCTGCGAAAGGAGCCTGGCACGCACCAGCCCTTTCCCATGTAACGTTTGAAGTTTGAGGTGGCAAGGCAAGCAAGCAGCCCCAGTCTCTGTGCCTCTGTGCGAGCAGTGTCATGGGCAGATGAGGCTGAGCAACAGCTTTAGAGGCTAGCCCCTTCTGGCTGCCAGCTATCTGCAGACGTTCCCACTTTCGGAGTAGGGCTGCTGGAGGCACTGGGCACGGACCCCATTAGCTATGTTTGAAGTTGGAGGTTGCAAGACAAGCAAGCAGCTCCAGTCTCTGTACCTCTATGCGAGCAGTTCCATGGGCAGCTCAGGGTAAGAAACAGCTTTCCAGGCTAGGTCCTTCTGGCTGCCAGCTATCTGCAGATGTTCGCATTTTCGGGTCAGGGCTGCGAAAGGAGTCTGGCATGCACCCCCCTATTCCCAGGAAACGTTAGAAGTTTGCGGTGGCAAAACAAGCAAGAAGCCCCAGTCTCTGTGCCTCTGTGCGAGCAGTGCCATGGGCATATCAGGGTAAGCAACATCTTTCCAGGCTAGCCCCTTCTGGCTGCCAGCTATCTGCAGACGTTTGCGTTTTCAAAGCATGGCTGCAGAAGTAGACTGGCAGAAACCACCCCCATTCCCAGGTGTCTTTTAAAGCAGGTGGTGGCAAGGCAAGCAAGCAGCCCCAGTCTCTGTGCCTCTGTGCGAGCAGTGCCATGAGCAGATGTGGCTGAGCAACAGCTTTCCAGGCTAGCCCCTTCTGTCTGCCAGCTATCTGCAGACGTTCGCATTCTCGGAGCAGGGCTGCTGGAGGCGCCCGTCAAGGATCCTTTAAGATATGTTTGAAGTTTTCTGTGGCAAGACAAGCAAGCAGCCCCAGTCTCTGTGCCTCTGTGCGAGCAGTGCCATGGGTAGATGAGGCTAAGAAACAGCTTTCCAGGCTAGCCCCTTCTGGCTGCCAGCTATCTGCAGATGTTCGCATTTTTGGAGCAGGGCTGCTGGAGGCACTGGGCACGGACCCCATTATCTATGTTTGAAGTTTTCTGTGGCAAGACAAGCAAGCAGCCCCAGTCTCTGTGCCTCTGTGCGAGCAGTGCCATGGGCAGATGAGGCTGAGCAACAGCTTTCCAGGCTAGCCTCTTCTGGCTGCCAGCAATCTGCAGACGTTCGCATTGTCGGAGCAGGGCTGAGAAAGGAGCCTGGCAGGCACCGTCCCATTCCCAGGCAACTTTTGAAGTTTGAGGTGGAGAGACAAGAAAGAAGCCCCAGTTTCTGTTCCTCCGTGCGAGCAGTGCCATGGGCAGATGAGGCTGAGCAACAGCTTTCCAGGCTAGCCCCTTCTAGCTGCCAGCTATCTGCAGACGTTCGCATTGTCGGAGCAGGGCTGCTGGAGGCACTGGGCACGGACCCCATTAGCTATGTTTGAAGTTGCAGGTGGCAAGACAAGCAAGCAGTCCCAGTCTCTGTGCCTCTGTGCAAGCAGTGCCATGGGCAGATGAGGCTGAGCAACAGCTTTCCAGGCTAGCCCCTTCTAGCTGCCAGCTATCTGCAGACGTTCGCTTTTTCGGAGCAGGGCTGCTGGTGGCACTGGGCACGGACCCCATTAGTTATGTTTGAAGTTTTCTGTGGCAAGACAAGAGAGCAGCCCCAGTCTCTGTGCCTCTGTGCGAGCAGTGCCATGGGCAGATGAGGCTGAGCAACAGCTTTCCAGGCTAGCCCCTTCTGGCTGCCAGCTATCTGCAGACGTTCGCATTTTCAGAGTAGGGCTGCTGGAGGCACTGGGCACGGACCATATTAGCTATGTTTGAAGTTGGAGGTGGCAAGACAAGCAAGCAGTCCCAGTCTCTGTGCCTCTGTGCAAGCAGTGCCATGGGCAGATGAGGTTGAGCAATAGCTTTCCAGGCTAGACCCTTTTGGCTGCCAGCAATCTGCAGACGTTCGCCTTTTCGGAGCAGGGCTGAGAAAAGAGCATGACAGGCACCCCCCATTCCCAGGCAACGTTGGAAGTTTTCTGTGGCAAGACAAGCAAGCATTTCCAGTCTCTGTGCCTCTGTGGAAGCAGTGCCATGGGCAGATGAGGCTGAGCAAAAGCTTTCCAGGCTAGCCCCTTCTGGCTGCCAGCTATCTGCAGACGTACGCATTTTTGGAGCATGGCTGCTGGAGGCGCCCGCCAAGAAACCCCAAAGTTACGTTTGAAATTTTCTGTGGCAAGACAAGCAAGCAGCTCCAGTCTCTGTGCCTCTATGCGAGCAGTTCCATGGGCAGCTCAGGGTAAGAAATAGCTTTCCAGGCTAGCCCCTTTTGCCTGCCAGCTATCTGCAGACGTTTGCATTTTCGGGTCAGGGCTGTGAAAGGAGTCTGGCACGCACCCCCCCATTCCCAGGCAACGTTAGAAGTTTGCGGTGGCAAAACAAGCAAGAAGCACCAGTCTCTGTGCCTCTGTGCGAGCAGTGCCATGGGCAGATGTGGCTGTGCAACAGCTTTCCAGGCTAGCACCTTCTGACTGCCAGCTAACTGCAGATGTTCGCATTGTCGGAGCAGTGCTGCTGGAGGCGCCCTGCATGGACCCCCTAAGCTACGTTTGAAGTTAGAGGTGGCAAGACAAGCAAGCAGCCCCAGTCTCTGTGCCTGTGTGCGAGCAGGTCCAATAGCAGATGAGGCTGAGCAACATGTTTCCAGGCTAGTCCCTTCTGGCTGCCAGCAATCTGCAGACGTTCGCATTCTCGGAGCAGGGCTGAGAAAGGAGCCTGGCAGGCACCCCAACATTCCCAGGCAATGTTGGAAGTTTGAGGTGGAAAGACAAGCAAGAAGCCCCAGTCTCTGTGCCTCTGTGGGAGCAGTGCTATGAGCAGATGAGGCTGAGCAACAGCTTTCCAGGCTAGCCCCTTCTGGCTGCCAGCTATCTGCAGACGTTCGCATTCTCGGAGCAGGGCTGCAGGAGGCGCCCGGCATGGACCCCCTAATCTACATTTGAAGTTTGAGGTGACAAGACAAGCAGGCAGCCCCAGTCTCTGTGCCACTGTGCGAGTAGTTCCATGGACAGATCAGGGTAAGAAACACCTTTCCAGGCTAGCCCCTCGGACTGCCAGCTATTTGAAGACGTTTACATTTTCGGGTCAGGGCTGCGAAAGGAGCCTGGCACGCACCAGCCCTTTCCCATGTAACGTTTGAAGTTTGAGCTGGCAAGGCAAGCAAGCAGCCCCAGTCTCTGTGCAAGCAGGTCCATGAGCAGATGAGGCTGAGCAACAGCTTTCCAGGCTAGACCCTTTTGGCTGCCAGCAATCTGCAGACGTTCGCGTTTTCGGAGCAGGGCTGAGAAAAGAGCATGGCAGGCACCCCCATTCCCAGGCAACGTTAGAAGTTTGCGTTGGCAAAACAAGCAAGAAGCCCCAGTCTCTGTGCCTCTGTGCGAGCAGTGCCATGGGCATATCAGGGTAAGCAACATCTTTCCAGGCTAGCCCCTTCTGGCTGCCAGCTATCTGCAGACGTTTGCGTTTTCAAAGCACGGCTGCAGAAGGAGACTGGCAGAAACCACCCCCATTCCCAGGTTTCTTTTGAAGTAGGTGGTGGCAAGACAAGCAAGAAGCCCCAGTCTCTGTGCATCTATGCGAGCTGTGCCATGGGCAGATGAGGATGAGCAACAGCTTTCCAAGCTAACTCGTTCTGCCTGCTAGCTATCTGCAGACGTTCGCGTTTTCGGAGCAGGGCTGAGAAAACAGCATGGCAGGCACCCCCAATTCCCAGGCAACATTGGAAGTTTTCTGTGGCAAGACAAGCAAGCATTTCCAGTCTCTGTGCCTCTGTGGAAGCAGTGCCATGGGCAGATGAGGCTGAGCAAAAGCTTTCCAGGCTAGCCCCTTCTGGCTGCCAGCTATCTGCAGACGTTCGCATTTTTGGACCATGGCTGCTGGAGGCGCCCGCCAAGAAACCCCTAAGTTACGTTTGAAATTTTCTGTGGCAAGACAAGCAAGCAGCTCCAGTCTCTGTGCCTCTATGCGAGCAGTTCCATGGGCAGCTCAGGTTAAGAAACAGCTTTCCAGGCTAGCCTCTTTTGGCTGCCAGCTATCTGAAGACGTTCGCATTTTCGGGTCAGGGCTGCGAAAGGAGTCTGGCACGCACCCCCCCATTCCCAGGCAACATCAGAAGTTTGCGGTGGCAAAACAAGCAAGCAAGCAGCCCCAGTCTCTGTGCCTCTGTGCGAGCAGTGCCATGGGCAGATGAGGCTGAGCAACAGCTTTCCAGGATAGCCCCTTCTGGCTGCCAGCTATCTGCAGACGTTCGCATTTTCGGAGTAGGGCTGCTGGAGACACTGGGCACGGACCCCATTAGTTATGTTTGAAGTTTTCTGTGGCAAGACAAGCAAGAAGCCCCAGTCTCTGTGCCTCTGTGCAAGCAGTGCCATGGGCAGATGAGGCTGAGCAACAGCTTTCCAGGCTAGCCCCTTCTGGCTGCCAGCTATCTGCAGACGTTCGCATTTTCGGAGCAGGGCTGAGAAAGGAGCCTGGCAGTAACCCCCCCATTCCCAGCCTACGTTTGCAGTTTGAGGTGGCAAGACAAGCAGGCAGCCCCAGTCTCTGTGCCACTGTGCGAGTAGTTCCATGGACAGATCAGGGTAAGAAACACCTTTCCAGGCTAGCCCCTTCGGACTGCCAGCTATTTGAAGACGTTTACATTTTCGGGTCAGGGCTGCGAAAGCAGCCTGGCACGCACCAGCCCTTTCCCATGTAACGTTTGAAGTTTCAGGTGGCAAGGCAAGCAAGCAGCCCCAGTCTCTGTGCAAGCAGGTCCATGAGCAGATGAGGCTGAGCAACAGCTTTCCAGGCTAACCCCTTCTGGCTGCTAGCTATCTGCAGACGTTCGCATTGTCGGAGCAGGGCTGCTGGAGGCACTGGGCACGGACCCCATTAGTTATGTTTGAAGTTTTCTGTGGCAAGACAAGCAAGCAGCCCCAGTCTCTGTGCCTCTGTGCGAGCAGTGTCATGGGCAGATGAGGCTGAGCAACAGCTTTCCAGGCTAGCCCCTTCTGGCTGCCAGCTATCTGCAGACGTTCGCATTTTCGGAGTAGAGCTGCTGGAGGCACTTGGCACGGACCCCATTAGCTATGTTTGAAGTTGGAGGTTGTAAGACAAGCAAGCAGTCCCAGTCTCTGTGCCTCTGTGCAAGCAGTGCCATGGGCAGATGAGGTTGAGCAATAGCTTTCCAGGCTAGACCCTTTTGGCTGCCAGCAATCTGCAGACGTTCGCGTTTTCGGAGCAGGGCTGAGAAAAGAGCATGGCAGGCACCCCCATTCCCAGGCAACGTTAGAAGTTTGCGTTGGCAAAACAAGCAAGAAGCCCCAGTCTCTGTGCCTCTGTGCGAGCAGTGCCATGGGCATATCAGGGTAAGCAACATCTTTCCAGGCTAGCCCCTTCTGGCTGCCAGCTATCTGCAGACGTTTGCGTTTTCAAAGCACGGCTGCAGAAGGAGACTGGCAGAAACCACCCCCATTCCCAGGTTTCTTTTGAAGTAGGTGGTGGCAAGACAAGCAAGAAGCCCCAGTCTCTGTGCATCTATGCGAGCTGTGCCATGGGCAGATGAGGATGAGCAACAGCTTTCCAAGCTAACTCGTTCTGCCTGCTAGCTATCTGCAGACGTTCGCGTTTTCGGAGCAGGGCTGAGAAAACAGCATGGCAGGCACCCCCAATTCCCAGGCAACATTGGAAGTTTTCTGTGGCAAGACAAGAGAGCAGCCCCAGTCTCTGTGCCTCTGTGCGAGCAGTGCCATGGGCAGATGAGGCTGAGCAACAGCTTTCCAGGCTAACCCCTTCTGGCTGCCAGCTATCTGCAGACGTTCGCATTTTCAGAGTAGGGCTGCTGGAGGCACTGGGCACGGACCATATTAGCTATGTTTGAAGTTGGAGGTGGCAAGACAAGCAAGCAGTCCCAGTCTCTGTGCCTCTGTGCAAGCAGTGCCATGGGCAGATGAGGTTGAGCAATAGCTTTCCAGGCTAGACCCTTTTGGCTGCCAGCAATCTGCAGACGTTCGCCTTTTCGGAGCAGGGCTGAGAAAAGAGCATGACAGGCACCCCCCATTCCCAGGCAACGTTGGAAGTTTTCTGTGGCAAGACAAGCAAGCATTTCCAGTCTCTGTGCCTCTGTGGAAGCAGTGCCATGGGCAGATGAGGCTGAGCAAAAGCTTTCCAGGCTAGCCCCTTCTGGCTGCCAGCTATCTGCAGACGTACGCATTTTTGGAGCATGGCTGCTGGAGGCGCCCGCCAAGAAACCCCAAAGTTACGTTTGAAATTTTCTGTGGCAAGACAAGCAAGCAGCTCCAGTCTCTGTGCCTCTATGCGAGCAGTTCCATGGGCAGCTCAGGGTAAGAAATAGCTTTCCAGGCTAGCCCCTTTTGCCTGCCAGCTATCTGCAGACGTTTGCATTTTCGGGTCAGGGCTGTGAAAGGAGTCTGGCACGCACCCCCCCATTCCCAGGCAACGTTAGAAGTTTGCGGTGGCAAAACAAGCAAGAAGCACCAGTCTCTGTGCCTCTGTGCGAGCAGTGCCATGGGCAGATGTGGCTGTGCAACAGCTTTCCAGGCTAGCACCTTCTGACTGCCAGCTAACTGCAGATGTTCGCATTGTCGGAGCAGTGCTGCTGGAGGCGCCCTGCATGGACCCCCTAAGCTACGTTTGAAGTTAGAGGTGGCAAGACAAGCAAGCAGCCCCAGTCTCTGTGCCTGTGTGCGAGCAGGTCCAATAGCAGATGAGGCTGAGCAACATGTTTCCAGGCTAGTCCCTTCTGGCTGCCAGCAATCTGCAGACGTTCGCATTCTCGGAGCAGGGCTGAGAAAGGAGCCTGGCAGGCACCCCAACATTCCCAGGCAATGTTGGAAGTTTGAGGTGGAAAGACAAGCAAGAAGCCCCAGTCTCTGTGCCTCTGTGGGAGCAGTGCTATGAGCAGATGAGGCTGAGCAACAGCTTTCCAGGCTAGCCCCTTCTGGCTGCCAGCTATCTGCAGACGTTCGCATTCTCGGAGCAGGGCTGCAGGAGGCGCCCGGCATGGACCCCCTAATCTACATTTGAAGTTTGAGGTGACAAGACAAGCAGGCAGCCCCAGTCTCTGTGCCACTGTGCGAGTAGTTCCATGGACAGATCAGGGTAAGAAACACCTTTCCAGGCTAGCCCCTCGGACTGCCAGCTATTTGAAGACGTTTACATTTTCGGGTCAGGGCTGCGAAAGGAGCCTGGCACGCACCAGCCCTTTCCCATGTAACGTTTGAAGTTTGAGCTGGCAAGGCAAGCAAGCAGCCCCAGTCTCTGTGCAAGCAGGTCCATGAGCAGATGAGGCTGAGCAACAGCTTTCCAGGCTAGACCCTTTTGGCTGCCAGCAATCTGCAGACGTTCGCGTTTTCGGAGCAGGGCTGAGAAAAGAGCATGGCAGGCACCCCCATTCCCAGGCAACGTTAGAAGTTTGCGTTGGCAAAACAAGCAAGAAGCCCCAGTCTCTGTGCCTCTGTGCGAGCAGTGCCATGGGCATATCAGGGTAAGCAACATCTTTCCAGGCTAGCCCCTTCTGGCTGCCAGCTATCTGCAGACGTTTGCGTTTTCAAAGCACGGCTGCAGAAGGAGACTGGCAGAAACCACCCCCATTCCCAGGTTTCTTTTGAAGTAGGTGGTGGCAAGACAAGCAAGAAGCCCCAGTCTCTGTGCATCTATGCGAGCTGTGCCATGGGCAGATGAGGATGAGCAACAGCTTTCCAAGCTAACTCGTTCTGCCTGCTAGCTATCTGCAGACGTTCGCGTTTTCGGAGCAGGGCTGAGAAAACAGCATGGCAGGCACCCCCAATTCCCAGGCAACATTGGAAGTTTTCTGTGGCAAGACAAGCAAGCATTTCCAGTCTCTGTGCCTCTGTGGAAGCAGTGCCATGGGCAGATGAGGCTGAGCAAAAGCTTTCCAGGCTAGCCCCTTCTGGCTGCCAGCTATCTGCAGACGTTCGCATTTTTGGACCATGGCTGCTGGAGGCGCCCGCCAAGAAACCCCTAAGTTACGTTTGAAATTTTCTGTGGCAAGACAAGCAAGCAGCTCCAGTCTCTGTGCCTCTATGCGAGCAGTTCCATGGGCAGCTCAGGTTAAGAAACAGCTTTCCAGGCTAGCCTCTTTTGGCTGCCAGCTATCTGAAGACGTTCGCATTTTCGGGTCAGGGCTGCGAAAGGAGTCTGGCACGCACCCCCCCATTCCCAGGCAACATCAGAAGTTTGCGGTGGCAAAACAAGCAAGCAAGCAGCCCCAGTCTCTGTGCCTCTGTGCGAGCAGTGCCATGGGCAGATGAGGCTGAGCAACAGCTTTCCAGGATAGCCCCTTCTGGCTGCCAGCTATCTGCAGACGTTCGCATTTTCGGAGTAGGGCTGCTGGAGACACTGGGCACGGACCCCATTAGTTATGTTTGAAGTTTTCTGTGGCAAGACAAGCAAGAAGCCCCAGTCTCTGTGCCTCTGTGCAAGCAGTGCCATGGGCAGATGAGGCTGAGCAACAGCTTTCCAGGCTAGCCCCTTCTGGCTGCCAGCTATCTGCAGACGTTCGCATTTTCGGAGCAGGGCTGAGAAAGGAGCCTGGCAGTAACCCCCCCATTCCCAGCCTACGTTTGCAGTTTGAGGTGGCAAGACAAGCAGGCAGCCCCAGTCTCTGTGCCACTGTGCGAGTAGTTCCATGGACAGATCAGGGTAAGAAACACCTTTCCAGGCTAGCCCCTTCGGACTGCCAGCTATTTGAAGACGTTTACATTTTCGGGTCAGGGCTGCGAAAGCAGCCTGGCACGCACCAGCCCTTTCCCATGTAACGTTTGAAGTTTCAGGTGGCAAGGCAAGCAAGCAGCCCCAGTCTCTGTGCAAGCAGGTCCATGAGCAGATGAGGCTGAGCAACAGCTTTCCAGGCTAACCCCTTCTGGCTGCTAGCTATCTGCAGACGTTCGCATTGTCGGAGCAGGGCTGCTGGAGGCACTGGGCACGGACCCCATTAGTTATGTTTGAAGTTTTCTGTGGCAAGACAAGCAAGCAGCCCCAGTCTCTGTGCCTCTGTGCGAGCAGTGTCATGGGCAGATGAGGCTGAGCAACAGCTTTCCAGGCTAGCCCCTTCTGGCTGCCAGCTATCTGCAGACGTTCGCATTTTCGGAGTAGAGCTGCTGGAGGCACTTGGCACGGACCCCATTAGCTATGTTTGAAGTTGGAGGTTGTAAGACAAGCAAGCAGTCCCAGTCTCTGTGCCTCTGTGCAAGCAGTGCCATGGGCAGATGAGGTTGAGCAATAGCTTTCCAGGCTAGACCCTTTTGGCTGCCAGCAATCTGCAGACGTTCGCGTTTTCGGAGCAGGGCTGAGAAAAGAGCATGGCAGGCACCCCCATTCCCAGGCAACGTTAGAAGTTTGCGTTGGCAAAACAAGCAAGAAGCCCCAGTCTCTGTGCCTCTGTGCGAGCAGTGCCATGGGCATATCAGGGTAAGCAACATCTTTCCAGGCTAGCCCCTTCTGGCTGCCAGCTATCTGCAGACGTTTGCGTTTTCAAAGCACGGCTGCAGAAGGAGACTGGCAGAAACCACCCCCATTCCCAGGTTTCTTTTGAAGTAGGTGGTGGCAAGACAAGCAAGAAGCCCCAGTCTCTGTGCATCTATGCGAGCTGTGCCATGGGCAGATGAGGATGAGCAACAGCTTTCCAAGCTAACTCGTTCTGCCTGCTAGCTATCTGCAGACGTTCGCGTTTTCGGAGCAGGGCTGAGAAAACAGCATGGCAGGCACCCCCAATTCCCAGGCAACATTGGAAGTTTTCTGTGGCAAGACAAGCAAGCATTTCCAGTCTCTGTGCCTCTGTGGAAGCAGTGCCATGGGCAGATGAGGCTGAGCAAAAGCTTTCCAGGCTAGCCCCTTCTGGCTGCCAGCTATCTGCAGACGTTCGCATTTTTGGACCATGGCTGCTGGAGGCGCCCGCCAAGAAACCCCTAAGTTACGTTTGAAATTTTCTGTGGCAAGACAAGCAAGCAGCTCCAGTCTCTGTGCCTCTATGCGAGCAGTTCCATGGGCAGCTCAGGGTAAGAAATAGCTTTCCAGGCTAGCCCCTTTTGCCTGCCAGCTATCTGCAGACGTTTGCATTTTCGGGTCAGGGCTGTGAAAGGAGTCTGGCACGCACCCCCCCATTCCCAGGCAACGTTAGAAGTTTGCGGTGGCAAAACAAGCAAGAAGCACCAGTCTCTGTGCCTCTGTGCGAGCAGTGCCATGGGCAGATGTGGCTGTGCAACAGCTTTCCAGGCTAGCACCTTCTGACTGCCAGCTAACTGCAGATGTTCGCATTGTCGGAGCAGTGCTGCTGGAGGCGCCCTGCATGGACCCCCTAAGCTACGTTTGAAGTTAGAGGTGGCAAGACAAGCAAGCAGCCCCAGTCTCTGTGCCTGTGTGCGAGCAGGTCCAATAGCAGATGAGGCTGAGCAACATGTTTCCAGGCTAGTCCCTTCTGGCTGCCAGCAATCTGCAGACGTTCGCATTCTCGGAGCAGGGCTGAGAAAGGAGCCTGGCAGGCACCCCAACATTCCCAGGCAATGTTGGAAGTTTGAGGTGGAAAGACAAGCAAGAAGCCCCAGTCTCTGTGCCTCTGTGGGAGCAGTGCTATGAGCAGATGAGGCTGAGCAACAGCTTTCCAGGCTAGCCCCTTCTGGCTGCCAGCTATCTGCAGACGTTCGCATTCTCGGAGCAGGGCTGCAGGAGGCGCCCGGCATGGACCCCCTAATCTACATTTGAAGTTTGAGGTGACAAGACAAGCAGGCAGCCCCAGTCTCTGTGCCACTGTGCGAGTAGTTCCATGGACAGATCAGGGTAAGAAACACCTTTCCAGGCTAGCCCCTCGGACTGCCAGCTATTTGAAGACGTTTACATTTTCGGGTCAGGGCTGCGAAAGGAGCCTGGCACGCACCAGCCCTTTCCCATGTAACGTTTGAAGTTTGAGCTGGCAAGGCAAGCAAGCAGCCCCAGTCTCTGTGCAAGCAGGTCCATGAGCAGATGAGGCTGAGCAACAGCTTTCCAGGCTAGACCCTTTTGGCTGCCAGCAATCTGCAGACGTTCGCGTTTTCGGAGCAGGGCTGAGAAAAGAGCATGGCAGGCACCCCCATTCCCAGGCAACGTTAGAAGTTTGCGTTGGCAAAACAAGCAAGAAGCCCCAGTCTCTGTGCCTCTGTGCGAGCAGTGCCATGGGCATATCAGGGTAAGCAACATCTTTCCAGGCTAGCCCCTTCTGGCTGCCAGCTATCTGCAGACGTTTGCGTTTTCAAAGCACGGCTGCAGAAGGAGACTGGCAGAAACCACCCCCATTCCCAGGTTTCTTTTGAAGTAGGTGGTGGCAAGACAAGCAAGAAGCCCCAGTCTCTGTGCATCTATGCGAGCTGTGCCATGGGCAGATGAGGATGAGCAACAGCTTTCCAAGCTAACTCGTTCTGCCTGCTAGCTATCTGCAGACGTTCGCGTTTTCGGAGCAGGGCTGAGAAAACAGCATGGCAGGCACCCCCAATTCCCAGGCAACATTGGAAGTTTTCTGTGGCAAGACAAGCAAGCATTTCCAGTCTCTGTGCCTCTGTGGAAGCAGTGCCATGGGCAGATGAGGCTGAGCAAAAGCTTTCCAGGCTAGCCCCTTCTGGCTGCCAGCTATCTGCAGACGTTCGCATTTTTGGACCATGGCTGCTGGAGGCGCCCGCCAAGAAACCCCTAAGTTACGTTTGAAATTTTCTGTGGCAAGACAAGCAAGCAGCTCCAGTCTCTGTGCCTCTATGCGAGCAGTTCCATGGGCAGCTCAGGTTAAGAAACAGCTTTCCAGGCTAGCCTCTTTTGGCTGCCAGCTATCTGAAGACGTTCGCATTTTCGGGTCAGGGCTGCGAAAGGAGTCTGGCACGCACCCCCCCATTCCCAGGCAACATCAGAAGTTTGCGGTGGCAAAACAAGCAAGCAAGCAGCCCCAGTCTCTGTGCCTCTGTGCGAGCAGTGCCATGGGCAGATGAGGCTGAGCAACAGCTTTCCAGGATAGCCCCTTCTGGCTGCCAGCTATCTGCAGACGTTCGCATTTTCGGAGTAGGGCTGCTGGAGACACTGGGCACGGACCCCATTAGTTATGTTTGAAGTTTTCTGTGGCAAGACAAGCAAGAAGCCCCAGTCTCTGTGCCTCTGTGCAAGCAGTGCCATGGGCAGATGAGGCTGAGCAACAGCTTTCCAGGCTAGCCCCTTCTGGCTGCCAGCTATCTGCAGACGTTCGCATTTTCGGAGCAGGGCTGAGAAAGGAGCCTGGCAGTAACCCCCCCATTCCCAGCCTACGTTTGCAGTTTGAGGTGGCAAGACAAGCAGGCAGCCCCAGTCTCTGTGCCACTGTGCGAGTAGTTCCATGGACAGATCAGGGTAAGAAACACCTTTCCAGGCTAGCCCCTTCGGACTGCCAGCTATTTGAAGACGTTTACATTTTCGGGTCAGGGCTGCGAAAGCAGCCTGGCACGCACCAGCCCTTTCCCATGTAACGTTTGAAGTTTCAGGTGGCAAGGCAAGCAAGCAGCCCCAGTCTCTGTGCAAGCAGGTCCATGAGCAGATGAGGCTGAGCAACAGCTTTCCAGGCTAACCCCTTCTGGCTGCTAGCTATCTGCAGACGTTCGCATTGTCGGAGCAGGGCTGCTGGAGGCACTGGGCACGGACCCCATTAGTTATGTTTGAAGTTTTCTGTGGCAAGACAAGCAAGCAGCCCCAGTCTCTGTGCCTCTGTGCGAGCAGTGTCATGGGCAGATGAGGCTGAGCAACAGCTTTCCAGGCTAGCCCCTTCTGGCTGCCAGCTATCTGCAGACGTTCGCATTTTCGGAGTAGAGCTGCTGGAGGCACTTGGCACGGACCCCATTAGCTATGTTTGAAGTTGGAGGTTGTAAGACAAGCAAGCAGTCCCAGTCTCTGTGCCTCTGTGCAAGCAGTGCCATGGGCAGATGAGGTTGAGCAATAGCTTTCCAGGCTAGACCCTTTTGGCTGCCAGCAATCTGCAGACGTTCGCGTTTTCGGAGCAGGGCTGAGAAAAGAGCATGGCAGGCACCCCCATTCCCAGGCAACGTTAGAAGTTTGCGTTGGCAAAACAAGCAAGAAGCCCCAGTCTCTGTGCCTCTGTGCGAGCAGTGCCATGGGCATATCAGGGTAAGCAACATCTTTCCAGGCTAGCCCCTTCTGGCTGCCAGCTATCTGCAGACGTTTGCGTTTTCAAAGCACGGCTGCAGAAGGAGACTGGCAGAAACCACCCCCATTCCCAGGTTTCTTTTGAAGTAGGTGGTGGCAAGACAAGCAAGAAGCCCCAGTCTCTGTGCATCTATGCGAGCTGTGCCATGGGCAGATGAGGATGAGCAACAGCTTTCCAAGCTAACTCGTTCTGCCTGCTAGCTATCTGCAGACGTTCGCGTTTTCGGAGCAGGGCTGAGAAAACAGCATGGCAGGCACCCCCAATTCCCAGGCAACATTGGAAGTTTTCTGTGGCAAGACAAGCAAGCATTTCCAGTCTCTGTGCCTCTGTGGAAGCAGTGCCATGGGCAGATGAGGCTGAGCAAAAGCTTTCCAGGCTAGCCCCTTCTGGCTGCCAGCTATCTGCAGACGTTCGCATTTTTGGACCATGGCTGCTGGAGGCGCCCGCCAAGAAACCCCTAAGTTACGTTTGAAATTTTCTGTGGCAAGACAAGCAAGCAGCTCCAGTCTCTGTGCCTCTATGCGAGCAGTTCCATGGGCAGCTCAGGTTAAGAAACAGCTTTCCAGGCTAGCCTCTTTTGGCTGCCAGCTATCTGAAGACGTTCGCATTTTCGGGTCAGGGCTGCGAAAGGAGTCTGGCACGCACCCCCCCATTCCCAGGCAACATCAGAAGTTTGCGGTGGCAAAACAAGCAAGCAAGCAGCCCCAGTCTCTGTGCCTCTGTGCGAGCAGTGCCATGGGCAGATGAGGCTGAGCAACAGCTTTCCAGGATAGCCCCTTCTGGCTGCCAGCTATCTGCAGACGTTCGCATTTTCGGAGTAGGGCTGCTGGAGACACTGGGCACGGACCCCATTAGTTATGTTTGAAGTTTTCTGTGGCAAGACAAGCAAGAAGCCCCAGTCTCTGTGCCTCTGTGCAAGCAGTGCCATGGGCAGATGAGGCTGAGCAACAGCTTTCCAGGCTAGCCCCTTCTGGCTGCCAGCTATCTGCAGACGTTCGCATTTTCGGAGCAGGGCTGAGAAAGGAGCCTGGCAGTAACCCCCCCATTCCCAGCCTACGTTTGCAGTTTGAGGTGGCAAGACAAGCAGGCAGCCCCAGTCTCTGTGCCACTGTGCGAGTAGTTCCATGGACAGATCAGGGTAAGAAACACCTTTCCAGGCTAGCCCCTTCGGACTGCCAGCTATTTGAAGACGTTTACATTTTCGGGTCAGGGCTGCGAAAGCAGCCTGGCACGCACCAGCCCTTTCCCATGTAACGTTTGAAGTTTCAGGTGGCAAGGCAAGCAAGCAGCCCCAGTCTCTGTGCAAGCAGGTCCATGAGCAGATGAGGCTGAGCAACAGCTTTCCAGGCTAACCCCTTCTGGCTGCTAGCTATCTGCAGACGTTCGCATTGTCGGAGCAGGGCTGCTGGAGGCACTGGGCACGGACCCCATTAGTTATGTTTGAAGTTTTCTGTGGCAAGACAAGCAAGCAGCCCCAGTCTCTGTGCCTCTGTGCGAGCAGTGTCATGGGCAGATGAGGCTGAGCAACAGCTTTCCAGGCTAGCCCCTTCTGGCTGCCAGCTATCTGCAGACGTTCGCATTTTCGGAGTAGAGCTGCTGGAGGCACTTGGCACGGACCCCATTAGCTATGTTTGAAGTTGGAGGTTGTAAGACAAGCAAGCAGTCCCAGTCTCTGTGCCTCTGTGCAAGCAGTGCCATGGGCAGATGAGGTTGAGCAATAGCTTTCCAGGCTAGACCCTTTTGGCTGCCAGCAATCTGCAGACGTTCGCGTTTTCGGAGCAGGGCTGAGAAAAGAGCATGGCAGGCACCCCCATTCCCAGGCAACGTTAGAAGTTTGCGTTGGCAAAACAAGCAAGAAGCCCCAGTCTCTGTGCCTCTGTGCGAGCAGTGCCATGGGCATATCAGGGTAAGCAACATCTTTCCAGGCTAGCCCCTTCTGGCTGCCAGCTATCTGCAGACGTTTGCGTTTTCAAAGCACGGCTGCAGAAGGAGACTGGCAGAAACCACCCCCATTCCCAGGTTTCTTTTGAAGTAGGTGGTGGCAAGACAAGCAAGAAGCCCCAGTCTCTGTGCATCTATGCGAGCTGTGCCATGGGCAGATGAGGATGAGCAACAGCTTTCCAAGCTAACTCGTTCTGCCTGCTAGCTATCTGCAGACGTTCGCGTTTTCGGAGCAGGGCTGAGAAAACAGCATGGCAGGCACCCCCAATTCCCAGGCAACATTGGAAGTTTTCTGTGGCAAGACAAGCAAGCATTTCCAGTCTCTGTGCCTCTGTGGAAGCAGTGCCATGGGCAGATGAGGCTGAGCAAAAGCTTTCCAGGCTAGCCCCTTCTGGCTGCCAGCTATCTGCAGACGTTCGCATTTTTGGACCATGGCTGCTGGAGGCGCCCGCCAAGAAACCCCTAAGTTACGTTTGAAATTTTCTGTGGCAAGACAAGCAAGCAGCTCCAGTCTCTGTGCCTCTATGCGAGCAGTGCCATGGGCAGCTCAGGTTAAGAAACAGCTTTCCAGGCTAGCCTCTTTTGGCTGCCAGCTATCTGAAGACGTTCGCATTTTCGGGTCAGGGCTGCGAAAGGAGTCTGGCACGCACCCCCCCATTCCCAGGCAACATCAGAAGTTTGCGGTGGCAAAACAAGCAAGCAAGCAGCCCCAGTCTCTGTGCCTCTGTGCGAGCAGTGCCATGGGCAGATGAGGCTGAGCAACAGCTTTCCAGGATAGCCCCTTCTGGCTGCCAGCTATCTGCAGACGTTCGCATTTTCGGAGTAGGGCTGCTGGAGACACTGGGCACGGACCCCATTAGTTATGTTTGAAGTTTTCTGTGGCAAGACAAGCAAGAAGCCCCAGTCTCTGTGCCTCTGTGCAAGCAGTGCCATGGGCAGATGAGGCTGAGCAACAGCTTTCCAGGCTAGCCCCTTCTGGCTGCCAGCTATCTGCAGACGTTCGCATTTTCGGAGCAGGGCTGAGAAAGGAGCCTGGCAGTAACCCCCCCATTCCCAGCCTACGTTTGCAGTTTGAGGTGGCAAGACAAGCAGGCAGCCCCAGTCTCTGTGCCACTGTGCGAGTAGTTCCATGGACAGATCAGGGTAAGAAACACCTTTCCAGGCTAGCCCCTTCGGACTGCCAGCTATTTGAAGACGTTTACATTTTCGGGTCAGGGCTGCGAAAGCAGCCTGGCACGCACCAGCCCTTTCCCATGTAACGTTTGAAGTTTGAGGTGGCAAGGAAAGCAAGCAGCCCCAGTCTCTGTGCGAGCAGGTCCATGGGCAGACGAGGCTGAGCCACAGCTTTCCAGGCTAGCCCCTTCTGGCTGCCAGCTATCTGCAGACGTTCGCATTTTCGGAGGAGGGCTGCTGGAGGCACCGGGCACGGACCCCATTAGTTATGTTTGAAGTTTTCTGTGGCAAGACAAGCAAGAAGCCCCAGTCTCTGTGCCTCTGTGCGAGCAGTGCCATGGGCAGATGAGGCTGATTAACAGCTTTCCAGGCTAGTCCCTTCTGGCTGCCAGCAATCTGCAGATGTTCGCATTTTTGGAGGAGGGCTGCTGGAGGCGCCCGGCAAGAACCTCCTAATCTATATTTTAAGTTTGAGGTGGCAAGACGAGCAAGCAGCCCCAGTCTCTGTGCCTTGCGCGAGCAAGTTCATGGGCATACGAGGCTGAGAAACAGCTTTCCAGGCTAGGCCTTTCTGGCTGCCAGGTATCTGCAGACTTCTGCATTTTCGGAGAAGGGCTGCGAAAGGAGCCTGGCACGCACACCGCCATTCCCAGGTAACGTTAGAAGTTTGAGGTGGCAAGACAAGCAAGAAGCCCCATTCTCTGTGCCTCTATGCGAGCAGTGCCATGGGCAGATGAGGCTGAGCAACAGCTTTCCAGGCTAGATCTTCTGCCTGCGAGCTATCAGCAGACGTTCGCATTTTCATTGCAGGGCTGCTGGAGGCACTGGGCACGGACCCCTTTAGCTATGTTTGAAGTTTGAGATGGCAAGACAAGCAAGCAGCCCCAGTCTCTGTGCCTCTATGCGAGCAGTATCATGGGCAGATGAGTCTGAGCAACAGCTTTCCAGGCTAGCCCCTTCTGGCTGCCAGCAATCTGCAGACATTCGCATTTTCGGAGCAGGGCTTAGAAAGGAGCCTGGCAGGCACCCCCCCATTCCCAGGCAACGTTTGAAGTTTGAGGTGGAAAGACAAGCAAGTAGTTCCAGTCTCTGTGCCTCTGTGCGAGCAGGTCCATGGGCAGATGAGGCTGAGCAAAAGCTTTCCAGGCTAGCTCTTTCTGCCTGCGAGCTATCTGCAGACGTTCGCATTTTCGGAGCAGGGCTGCTGGAGGCACTGGGCACGGACCCCATTAGCTACGTTAGAAGTTTGAGGTGGCAAGACAAGCAAGCAGCCCCAGTCTCTGTGCGTCTGTGCGAGCAGTGCCATGGGCAGATGAGGCAGAGACACAGCTTTCCAGCCTAGTCCCATGTGGCTGCCAGCTATCTGCAGACGTTCGAATTTTCAGAGCAGGGCTGCTGGAGGCACTGGGCACGGACACCAATAGCTATGTTTGAAGTTGGAGGTGGCAAGACAAGCAAGCAGCCCCAGTCTCTGTGCCTCTGTGCGAGCACTGCCATGGGCAGATGAGGCTGAGCAACATCTTTCCAGGCTAGTCCCTTCTGGCTGCCAGCAATCTGCAGACGTTCGCATTCTCGGAGCAGGGCTGAGAAAGGAGCCTGGCAGGCACCCCCCCATTCCCAGGCAATGTTGGAAGTTTGAGGTGGAAAGACAAGCAAGAAGCCCCAGTCTCTGTGCCTCTGTGGGAGCAGTGCTATGAGCAGATGAGGCTGAGCAACAGCTTTCCAGGCTAGCCCCTTCTGTCTGCCATCTATCTGCAGACGTTCGCATTCTCGGAGCAGGGCTGCAGGAGGCGCCCGGCATGGACCCCCTAATCTACATTTGAAGTTTGAGGTGACAAGACAAGCAGGCAGCCCCAGTCTCTGTGCCACTGTGCGAGTAGTTCCATGGACAGATCAGGGTAAGAAACACCTTTCCAGGCTAGCCCCTCGGACTGCCAGCTATTTGAAGACGTTTACATTTTCGGGTCAGGGCTGCGAAAGGAGCCTGGCACGCACCAGCCCTTTCCCATGTAACGTTTGAAGTTTCAGGTGGTAAGGCAAGCAAGCAGCCCCAGTCTCTGTGCAAGCAGGTCCATGAGCAGATGAGGCTGAGCAACAGCTTTCCAGGCTAACCCCTTCTGGCTGCTAGCTATCTGCAGACGTTCGCATTGTCGGAGCAGGGCTGCTGGAGGCACTGGGCACGGACCCCATTAGTTATGTTTGAAGTTTTCTGTGGCAAGACAAGCAAGCAGCCCCAGTCTCTGTGCCTCTGTGCGAGCAGTGTCATGGGCAGATGAGGCTGAGCAACAGCTTTCCAGGCTAGCCCCTTCTGGCTGCCAGCTATCTGCAGACGTTAGCATTTTCGGAGCAGGGCTGCTGGAGGCACTGGGCACGGACCCCATTAGCTATGTTTGAAGTTGGAGGTTGCAAGACAAGCAAGCAGTCCCAGTCTCTGTGCCTCTGTGCAAGCAGTGCCATGGGCAGATGAGGTTGAGCAATAGCTTTCCAGGCTAGACCCTTTTGGCTGCCAGCAATCTGCAGACGTTCGCGTTTTCAAAGCACGGCTGCAGAAGGAGACTGGCAGAAACCACCCCCATTCCCAGGTTTCTTTTGAAGTAGGTGGTGGCAAGACAAGCAAGCAGCCCCAGTCTCTGTGCCTCTATGCGAGCTGTGCCATGGGCAGATGAGGATGAGCAACAGCTTTCCAAGCTAACTCTTTCTGCCTGCTAGCTATCTGCAGACGTTCGCATTTTCGGAACAGGGCTGAGAAAGGAGTCTGGCAGGCACCCCCCATTCCTAGGCAACGTTGGAAGTTGGAGGTGGCAAGACAAGCAAGCAGCCCCAGTCTCTGTGCCTCTGTGCGAGCAGGTCCATGGGCAGATGTGGCTGAGCAACAGCTTTCCAGGCTGGCCCCTTCTGTCTGCCAGCTATCTGCAGACGTTCGCATTCTCGGAGCAGGGCTGCTGGAGGCGCCCGTCGAGGATCCTTTAAGATACGTTTGAAGTTTTCTGTGGCAAGACAAGCAAGCAGCCCCATTCTCTGTGCCTCTGTGCGAGCAGTGCCATGGGCAGATGAGGCTGAGCAACAGCTTTCCAGGCTAGCACCTTCTGGCTGCCAGCTATCTGCAGATGTTCGCATTTTCGGAGCAGGGCTGCTGGAGGCACTGGGCACGGACCCCATTATCTATGTTTGAAGTTTGATGTGGCAAGACAAGCAAGCAGCCCCAGTCTCTGTGCCTCTGTGCGAGCAGTGCCATGGGCAGATGAGGCTGAGCAACAGCTTTCCAGGCTAGCCTCTTCTGGCTGCCAGCTATCTGCAGACGTTCGCATTGTCGGAGCAGGGCTGAGAAAGGAGCCTGGCAGCCACCGCCAAATTCCCAGGCAACTTTTGAAGTTTGAGGTGGAGAGACAAGAAAGAAGCCACAGTTTCTGTTCCTCCGTGCGAGCAGTGCCATGGGCAGATGAGGCTGAGCAACAGCTTTCCAGGCTAGCCCCTTCTAGCTGCCAGCTATCTGCAGACGTTCGCATTGTCGGAGCAGGGCTGCTGGAGGCACTGGGCACGGACCCCATTAGCTATGTTTGAAGTTTGAGGTGGCAAGACAAGCAAGCAGTCCCAGTCTCTGTGCCTCTGTGCGAGCATTGCCATGGGCAGATGAGACTGAGCAACAGCTTTCCAGGCTAGCCCCTTTTGTCTGCCAGCTATCTGCAGACGTTCGCATTGTCGGAGCAGGGCTGAGAAAGGAGCCTGGCAGGCACTCCCCCATTCCCAGGAAACCATGGAAGTTTAAGGTGGAGAGACAAGAAAGAAGCCCCATTCTCTGTTCCTCCGTGCGAGCAGTGCCATGGGCAGATGAGGCTGAGCAACAGCTTTCCAGGCTAGCCCCTTCTGGTTGCCAGCTATCTGCAGACGTTCGCATTTTCGGAGCAGGGCTGAGAAAGGAGCCTGGCAGTAACCCCCCCATTCCCAGCCTACGTTTGCAGTTTGAGGTGGCAAGACAAGCAGGCAGCCCCAGTCTCTGTGCCACTGTGCGAGTAGTTCCATGGACAGATCAGGGTAAGAAACACCTTTCCAGGCTAGCCCCTTCGGACTGCCAGCTATTTGAAGACGTTTACATTTTCGGGTCAGGGCTGCGAAAGCAGCCTGGCACGCACAAGCCCTTTCCCATGTAACGTTTGAAGTTTGAGGTGGCAAGGCAAGCAAGCAGCCCCAGTCTCTGTGCGAGCAGGTCCATGGGCAGACGAGGCTGAGCAACAGCTTTCCAGGCTAGCCCCTTCTGGCTGCCAGCTATCTGCAGACGTTCGCATTTTCGGAGCAGGGCTGCTGGAGGCGCCCGGCAAGAACCTCCTAATCTATATTTTAAGTTTGAGGTGGCAAGACTAGCAAGCAGCCCCAGTCTCTGTGCCTTGCGCGAGCAAGTTCATGGGCATACGAGGCTGAGAAACAGCTTTCCAGGCTAGGCCTTTCTGGCTGCCAGGTATCTGCAGACTTCTGCATTTTCGGAGAAGGGCTGCGAAAGGAGCCTGGCACGCACACCCCCATTCCCAGGTAACGTTAGAAGTTTGAGGTGGCAAGACAAGCAAGAAGCCCCAGTTTCTTTGCCTCTATGTGAGCAGTGCCATGGGCAGATGAGGCTGAGCAACAGCTTTTCAGGCTAGATATTCTGCCTGCGAGCTATCTGCAGACATACGCTTTTTCGGAGGAGGGCTGCTGGAGGCACTGGGCACGGACCCCTTTAGCTATGTTTGAAGTTTGAGATGGCAAGACAAGCAAGCAGCCCCAGTCTCTGTGCCTCTATGCGAGCAGTATCATGGGCAGATGAATCTGAGCAACAGCTTTCCAGGCTAGCCCCTTCTGACAGCCAGCTATCTGCAGACGTTCGCGTTTTTGGAGCAGGTCTGCTGGAGGCGCCCGGCAAGGACCCCCTAAGCTTTGTTTGAAGTTTTCTGTGGCAAGGCAAGCAAGCAGATCCACTCTCTGTGCCTCTGTGCGAGCAGTGCCATGGGCAGATGTGGCTGTGCAACAGCTTTCCAGGCTAGCCCCTTCTGACTGCCAGCTATCTGCAGATATTCGCATTCTCGGAGCAGGATTGCTGGAGGCGCCCGGCATGGACCCCCTAAGCTACGTTTGAAGTTAGACGTTGCAAGACAAGCAAGAAGCCCCAGTCTCTGTGCCTCTCTGCAAGAAGTGCCATGAGCAGATGAGGCTGAGCAAAAGCTTTCCAGGCTAGATCTTTCTGCCTGCGAGCTATCAGCAGACGTTCGCATTTTCGGTGCAGGGCTGCTGGAGGCACTGGGCACGAACCCCATTAGCTATGTTTGAAGTTGGAGGTGGCAAGACAAGCAGGCAGCCACAGTCTCTGTGCCTCTGTGCGAGCAGTGCCATGGGCAGATGAGGCTGAGCAACAGTTTTCCAGGCTAGCCCCTTCTGGCTGCCAGCAATCTGCAGACATTCGCATTTTCGGAGCAGGGCTTAGAAAGGAGCCTGGCAGGCACCCCCCCATTCCCAGGCAAGGTTGGAAGTTTGAGGTGGAAAGACAAGCAAGTAGTTCCAGTCTCTGTGCCTCTGTGCGAGCAGGTCCATGGGCAGATGAGGCTGAGCAACAGCTTTCCAGGCTAGGTCCTTCTGGCTGCCAGCTATCTGCAGAGGTTCGCATTTTCGAAGGAGGGCTGCTGGAGGCGCCCTGCAAGAACCACCTAAGCTACGTTTGAAGTTTGAGGTGGCAAGACTAGCAAGAAGCACCAGTCTCTGTGCCTCTGTGTGAGCAGTGCCATGGGCAGATGTGGCTGTGCAACAGCTTTCCAGGCTAGCCCCTTCTGACTGCCAGCTAACTGCAGATGTTCGCATTGTCGGAGCAGTGCTGCTGGAGGCGCCCTGCATGGACCCCCTAAGCTACGTTTGAAGTTAGAGGTGACAAGACAAGCAAGCAGCCCCAGTCTCTGTGCCTCTGTGCGAGCAGGTCCAATAGCAGATGAGGCTGAGCAACATCATTCCAGGCTAGTCCCTTCTGGCTGCCAGCAATCTGCAGACGTTCGCATTCTCGGAGCAGGGCTGAGAAAGGAGCCTGGCAGGCACCCCCCCATTCCCAGGCAATGTTGGAAGTTTGAGGTGGAAAGACAAGCAAGAAGCCCCAGTCTCTGTGCCTCTGTGGGAGCAGTGCTATGAGCAGATGAGGCTGAGCAACAGCTTTCCAGGCTAGCCCCTTCTGGCTGCCAGCTATCTGCAGACGTTCGTATTCTCGGAGCAGGGCTGCAGGAGGCGCCCGGCATGGACCCCCTAATCTACATTTGAAGTTTGAGGTGACAAGACAAGCAGGCAGCCCCAGTCTCTGTGCCACTGTGCGAGTAGTTCCATGGACAGATCAGGGTAAGAAACACCTTTCCAGGCTAGCCCCTTCGGACTGCCAGCTATTTGAAGACGTTTACATTTTCGGGTCAGGGCTGCGAAAGGAGCCTGGCACGCACCAGCCCTTTCCCATGTAACTTTTGAAGTTTGAGGTGGCAAGGCAAGCAAGCAGCCCCAGTCTCTGTGCCTCTGTGCGAGCAGTGTCATGGGCAGATGAGGCTGAGCAACAGCTTTAGAGGCTAGCCCCTTCTGGCTGCCAGCTATCTGCAGACGTTCGCACTTTCGGAGTAGGGCTGCTGGAGGCACTGGGCACGGACCCCATTAGCTATGTTTGAAGTTGGAGGTTGCAAGACAAGCAAGCAGCTCCAGTCTCTGTGCCTCTATGCGAGCAGTTCCATGGGCAGCTTAGGGTAAGAAACAGCTTTCCAGGCTAGGTCCTTCTGGCTGCCAGCTATCTGCAGATGTTCGCATTTTCGGGTCAGGGCTGCGAAAGGAGTCTGGCATGCACCCCCCCATTCCCAGGAAACGTTAGAAGTTTGCGGTGGCAAAACAAGCAAGAAGCCCCAGTCTCTGTGCCTCTGTGCGAGCAGTGCCATGGGCATATCAGGGTAAGCAACATCTTTCCAGGCTAGCCCCTTCTGGCTGCCAGCTATCTGCAGACGTTTGCGTTTTCAAAGCACGGCTGCAGAAGTAGACTGGCAGAAACCACCCCCATTCCCAGGTGTCTTTTGAAGCAGGTGGTGGCAAGGCAAGCAAGCAGCCCCAGTCTCTGTGCCTCTGTGCGAGCAGTGCCATGAGCAGATGTGGCTGAGCAACAGCTTTCCAGGCTAGCCCCTTCTGTCTGCCAGCTATCTGCAGACGTTCGCATTCTCGGAGCAGGGCTGCTGGAGGCGCCCGTCAAGGATCCTTTAAGATATGTTTGAAGTTTTCTGTGGCAAGACAAGCAAGCAGCCCCAGTCTCTGTGCCTCTGTGTGAGCAGTGCCATGGGTAGATGAGGCTGAGCAACAGCTTTCCAGGCTAGCCCCTTCTGGCTGCCTGTTATCTGCAGATGTTCGCATTTTTGGAGCAGGGCTGCTGGAGGCACTGGGCACGGACCCCATTATCTATGTTTGAAGTTTTCTGTGGCAAGACAAGCAAGCAGCCCCAGTCTCTGTGCCTCTGTGCGAGCAGTGCCATGGGCAGATGAGGCTGAGCAACAGCTTTCCAGGCTAGCCTCTTCTGGCTGCCAGCAATCTGCAGACGTTCGCATTGTCGGAGCAGGGCTGAGAAAGGAGCCTGGCAGGCACCGTCCCATTCCCAGGCAACTTTTGAAGTTTGAGGTGGAGAGACAAGAAAGAAGCCCCAGTTTCTGTTCCTCCGTGCGAGCAGTGCCATGGGCAGATGAGGCTGAGCAACAGCTTTCCAGGCTAGCCCCTTCTAGCTGCCAGCTATCTGCAGACGTTCGCATTGTCGGAGCAGGGCTGCTGGAGGCACTGGGCACGGACCCCATTAGCTATGTTTGAAGTTGCAGGTGGCAAGACAAGCAAGCAGTCCCAGTCTCTGTGCCTCTGTGCGAGCAGTGCCATGGGCAGATGAGGCTGAGCAACAGCTTTCCAGGCTAGCCCCTTCTAGCTGCCAGCTATCTGCAGACGTTCGCTTTTTCGGAGCAGGGCTGCTGGTGGCACTAGGCACGGACCCCATTAGTTATATTTGAAGTTTTCTGTGGCAAGACAAGAGAGCAGCCCCAGTCTCTGTGCCTCTGTGCGAGCAGTGCCATGGGCAGATGAGGCTGAGCAACAGCTTTCCAGGCTAGCCCCTTCTGGCTGCCAGCTATCTGCAGACGTTCGCATTTTCAGAGTAGGGCTGCTGGAGGCACTGGGCACGGACCATATTAGCTATGTTTGAAGTTGGAGGTGGCAAGACAAGCAAGCAGTCCCAGTCTCTGTGCCTCTGTGCAAGCAGTGCCATGGGCAGATGAGGTTGAGCAATAGCTTTCCAGGCTAGACCCTTTTGGCTGCCAGCAATCTGCAGACGTTCGCCTTTTCGGAGCAGGGCTGAGAAAAGAGCATGACAGGCACCCCCCATTCCCAGGCAACGTTGGAAGTTTTCTGTGGCAAGACAAGCAAGCATTTCCAGTCTCTGTGCCTCTGTGGAAGCAGTGCCATGGGCAGATGAGGCTGAGCAAAAGCTTTCCAGGCTAGCCCCTTCTGGCTGCCAGCTATCTGCAGACGTTCGCATTTTTGGAGCATGGCTGCTGGAGGCGCCCGCCAAGAAACCCCTAAGTTACGTTTGAAATTTTCTGTGGCAAGACAAGCAAGCAGCTCCAGTCTCTGTGCCTCTATGCGAGCAGTTCCATGGGCAGCTCAGGGTAAGAAATAGCTTTCCAGGCTAGCCCCTTTTGCCTGCCAGCTATCTGCAGACGTTTGCATTTTCGGGTCAGGGCTGTGAAAGGAGTCTGGCACGCACCCCCCCATTCCCAGGCAACGTTAGAAGTTTGCGGTGGCAAAACAAGCAAAAAGCCCCAGTCTCTGTGCCTCTGTGCGAGCAGTGCCATGGGCAGATGAGGATGAGCAACAGCTTTCCAGGTTAGCCCCTTCTGGTTGCCAGCTATCTGTAGACGTTTGCGTTTTCAAAGCAGGACTGCTAAAGTAGCCTGTCAGGTACCCCGCATTCCCAAGATACGTTAAAACTTTGAGGTGGCAAGACAAGAGAGCAGCCCCAGTCTCTGTGCCTCTGTGCGAGCAGTGCCATGGGCAGATGAGGCTGAGAAACAGCTTTCCAGGCTAGCCCCTTTTGGCTGCCAGCTATCTGCAGACGTTTGCATTTTTGGTCAGGGCTGCGAAAGGAGTCTGGCATGCACCCCCCCATTCCCAGGCAACGTTAGAAGTTTGCGGTGGCAAAACAAGCAAGAAGCCCCAGTCTCTGTGCCTCTGTGCGAGCAGTACCATGGGCATATCAGGGTAAGCAACATCTTTCCAGGCTAGCCCCTTCTGGCTGCCAGCTATCTGCAGACGTTTGCGTTTTCAAAGCACGACTGCAGAAGGAGACTGGCAGAAACCACCCCCATTACCAGGTTTCTTTTGAAGTAGGTGGTGGCAAGACAAGCAAGAAGCCCCAGTCTCTGTGCCTCTATGCGAACTGTGCCATGGGCAGATGAGGATGAGCAACAGCTTTCCAAGCTAACTCTTTCTGCCTGCTAGCTATCTGCAGACGTTCGCATTTTCGGAACAGGGCTGAGAAAGGAGCCTGGCAGGCACCCCCCATTCCTAGGCAACTTTGGAAGTTGGAGGTGGCAAGACAAGCAAGCATTTCCAGTCTCTGTGCCTCTGTGCGAGCAGTGCCATGAGCAGATGTGGCTGAGCAACAGCTTTCCAGGCTAGCCCCTTCTGTCTGCCAGCTATCTGCAGACGTTCGCATTCTCGGAGCAGGGCTGCTGGAGGCGCCCGTCAAGGATCCTTTAAGATACGTTTGAAGTTTTCTGTGGCAAGACAAGCAAGCAGCCCCAGTCTCTGTGCCTCTGTGCGAGCAGTGCCATGGGTAGATGAGGCTGAGCCACAGCTTTCCAGGCTAGCCCCTTCTGGCTGCCAGCTATCTGCAGATGTTCGCATTTTCGGAGCAGGGCTGCTGGAGGCACTGGGCACGGACCCCATTAGCTATGTTTGAAGTTTTCTGTGGCAAGACAAGCAAGCAGCCCCAGTCTCTGTGCCTCTGTGCGAGCAGTGCCATGGGCAGATGAGGCTGAGCAACAGCTTTCCAGGCTAGCCTCTTCTGGCTGCCAGCTATCTGCAGACGTTCGCATTGTCGGAGCAGGGCTGAGAGAGGAGCCTGGCAGGCACCGCCCCATTCCCAGGAAACGATGGAAGTTTAAGGTGGAGAGACAAGAAAGAAGCCCCAGTCTCTGTTCCTCCGTGCGAGCAGTGCCATGGGCAGATGAGGCTGAGCAACAGCTTTCCAGGCTAGCCCCTTCTGGCTGCCAGCTTTCTGCAGACGTTCGCGATTTCAAAGTCGGCTGCGAAAGGAGACTGACAGAAACCTCCCCCATTCCCAGGCTACTCTTAAATAGGAGGTGGCAAGACAAGCAAGCAGCCCCAGTCTCTGTGCCTCTATGTGAGCATTTCCATGGGCAGGTGAGGGTAAGAAACAGTTTTCCAACCTAGCTTCTGCTGGCTGCTAGTTATCTGTAGACGTTTGCATTTTAAGAGCAGGGCTGCTGCAGGCACCCGGAAAGAACCCCCTAAGCTACGTTTGAAGTTTGAGATTGCAAGACAAGCAAGCAGCACCAGTCTCTGTGCCTCTATGCTAGCAGTGCCACGGGCAGATGAGCCTGAGTAAAAGCTTTTCAGGCTAGTTCCATCTGGCTGCCAGCTCTCTGCAGACGTTCGCATTTTCAAAGCTCGGCTGCGAAAGGAGACTGGCAGACACCACCCCCATTCCCAGGCTACGTTTGAAGTAGGACGAGGCTAGACAAACAAGCATCTCCACTCTCTGTGCCTCTGTGCAAACACGTCCATGGGCAGATGAGACTGAGCAACAGCTTTTCAGGTTAGCCACTTCTGGCTGCCAGCTGTCTGCAGATGCTCGCATTTTCGTAGCAGGGCTCCTGGAGGCACTGGGCACGGACCCCATAAGCTATGTTTGAAGCTTTCTGTGGCAAGACAAGCAAGCAGCCCCAGTCTCTGTGCCTCTGTGCGAGCAGTGCCATGGGCAGATGAGGCTGAGCAACAGCTTTCCAGTCTAGCCCCTTCTGGCTGCCAGCTATCTGCAGATGTTTGCGTTTTCAAAGCACGACTGCAAAAGGAGACTGGCAGAAACCACCCCCATTCCCAGGCTTCTTTTGAAGTAGGAGGTGGCAAGACAAGCAAGCAGCCCCAGTGTCTGTGCCTCTGTGCGAGCAGTGCCATGGGTAGCTGAGGCTGAGCAAGAGCTTTCCCGGCTAGCCCCTTCTGGCTGCCAGCAATCTGCAGACGTTCGCATTTTCGGAGCAGGGCTGCTGGAGGCACTGGGCACGGACCCCATTACCTACGTTTGAAGTTGGAGGTGGCAAGACAAGCAAGCAGCCCCAGTCTCTGTGCCTCTGTGTGAGCAGTGCCATGGGCAGATGAGGCTGAGCAACAGCTTTCCAGGCTAGCCCCTTCTAGCTGCCAGCTACCTGTAGACGTTCGCATTGTCGTAGCACGGCTGAGAAAGGAGCCTGGAAGGCACCCCCCCCATTCCCAGGCAACGTTTGAAGTTTGAGGTGGAGAGACAAGAAAGAAGCCCCGGTTTCTATTCCCCCGTGCGAGCAGTGCCATGGGCAGATGAGGCTGAGCAACAGCTTTCCAGGCTAGCCCCTTCTGGCTGCCAGCTATCTGCAGACGTTCACATTTTCGGAGCAGGGCTGAGAAAGGAGCCTGGCAGTAACCCCCTCATTCCCAGCCTACGTTTGCAGTTTGAGGTGGCAAGACAAGCAGGCAGCCCCAGTCTCTGTGCCACTGTGCGAGTAGTTCCATGGACAGATCAGGGTAAGAAACACCTTTCCAGGCTAGCCCCTTCGGACTGCCAGCTATTTGAAGACGTTTACATTTTCGGGTCAGGGCTGCGAAAGGAGCCTGGCACGCACCAGCCCTTTCCCATGTAACGTTTGAAGTTTGAGGTGGCAAGGCAAGCAAGCAGCCCCAGTCTCTGTGCGAGCAGGTCCATGGGCAGAAGAGGCTGAGCAACAGCTTTCCAGGCTAGCCCCATCCGGCTGCCAGCTATCTGCAGACGTTCGCATTTTTGGAGCATGGCTGCTGGAGGCGCCCGGCAAGAACCTCCTAAGTTACGTTTGAAATTTTCTGTGGCAAGACAAGCAAGCAGCTCCAGTCTCTGTGCCTCTATGCGAGCAGTTCCATGTGCAGCTCAGGGTAAGAAACAGCTTTCCAGGCTAGCCCGTTCTGGCTGCCAGCTATCTGCAGATGTTCGCATTGTCGGAGCAGGACTGAGAAAGGAGCCTGGCAGGCACCCCCCCATTCCCAGCTAACGTGAGAAGTTTGCGGTGGCAAGACAAGCAAGAAGCCCCAGTCTCTGTGCCTCTGTGCGAGCAGGTCCATGGGCAGATGAGGCTGAGCAACAGCTTTCCAGGCTAGCCCCTTCTGGCTGCCAGCTATCTGCAGATGTTCGCATTTTCGGGTCAGGGCTGCGAAAGGAGTCTGGCATGCACCCCCCCATTCCCAGGCAACGTTCGAAGTTTGCGGTGGCAAAACAAGCAAGCAGCCCCAGTCTCTGTGCCTCTATGCGAGCACTGCCATGGGCAGATGAGGCTGAGCAACAGCTTTCCAGGCTAGCCCCTTCTGCCTGCCAGCTATCTGCAGACGTTCGCATTTTCGGAGCAGGGCTGCTGGTGCCACTGGGCACGGACCCCATTAGTTATGTTTGAAGTTTTCTGTGGCAAGACAAGCTAGCAGCCCCTGTCTCTGTGCCTCTGTGCGAGCAGTGCCATGGGCAGATGAGGCTGAGCAACAGCTTTCCAGGCTAGCCCCTTCTGGCTGCCAGCTATCTGCAGACGTTCGCATTTTCGGAGTAGGGCTGCTGGAGGCACTGGGCACGGACCCCATTAGCTATGTTTGAAGTTGGAGGTGGCAAGACAAGCAAGCAGTCCCAGTCTCTGTGCCTCTGTGCAAGCAGTGCCATGGGCAGATGAGGTTGAGCAATAGCTTTCCAGGCTAGACCCTTTTGGCTGCCAGCAATCTGCAGACGTTCGCGTTTTCGGAGCAGGGCTGAGAAAAGAGCATGGCAGGCACCCCCCATTCCCAGGCAACGTTGGAAGTTTTCTGTGGCAAGACAAGCAAGCATTTCCAGTCTCTGTGCCTCTGTGGAAGCAGTGCCATGGGCAGATGAGGCTGAGCAAAAGCTTTCCAGGCTAGCCCCTTCTGGCTGCCAGCTATCTGCAGACGTTCGCATTTTTGGAGCATGGCTGCTGGAGGCGCCCGCCAAGAAACCCCTAAGTTACGTTTGAAATTTTCTGTGGCAAGACAAGCAAGCAGCTCCAGTCTCTGTGCCTCTATGCGAGCAGTTCCATGGGCAGCTCAGGGTAAGAAATAGCTTTCCAGGCTAGCCCCTTTTGGCTGCCAGCTATCTGCAGACGTTCGCACTTTCGGGTCAGGGCTGCGAAAGGAGTCTGGCACACACACCCCCATTCCCACGTAACGTTAGAAGTTTGAGGTGGCAAAACAAGCAAGAAGCCCCACTCTCTGTGCCTCTGTGCGAGCAGTGCCATGGGCAGATGAGGCTGAGCAACAGCTTTCCAGGTTAGCCCCTTCTGGCTGCCAGCTATCTGTAGACGTTTGCGTTTTCAAAGCACGACTGCTGAAGTAGCCTGTCAGGTACCCCGCATTCCCAAGATACGTTAAAACTTTGAGGTGGCAAGACAAGAGAGCAGCCCCAGTCTCTGTGCCTCTGTGCGAGCAGTGCCATGGGCAGATGAGACTGAGAAACAGCTTTCCAGGCTAGCCCATTCTGGGTGCCAGCTATCTGTAGACGTTCGCATTTTCAGAGCAGGGCTGCTGGAGGCGCCTGGCAAGGACCCCCAAAGTTACGTTTGAAGTTTTCTGTGCCAAGACAAGCAAGCAGCCCCAGTGTCTGTGCCTCTGTGCCTCTGTGCGAGCAGTTCCATGGATATATCAGGGTAAGCAACATCTTTCCAGGCTAGCCCCTTCTGGCTGCCAGCTATCTGCAGACGTTTGCGTTTTCAAAGCACGGCTGCAAAAGGAGACTGGCAGAAATCACCCCCATTCCCAGGCTTCTTTTGAAGATGGAGGTGTCAAGACAAGCAAGCAGCCCCAGTCTCTGTGCCTCTGTGTGAGCAGTGCCATGAGCAGATGTGGCTGAGCAACAGCTTTCCAGGCTAGCCCCTTCTGTCTGCCAGCTATCTGCAGACGTTCGCATTCTCGGAGCAGGGCTGCTGGAGGCGCCCGTCAAGGATCCTTTAAGATACATTTGAAGTTTTCTGTGGCAAGACAAGCAAGCAGCCCCAATCTCTGTGCCTCTGTGCGAGCAGTGCCATGGGCAGATGAGGCTGAGCAAAAGCTTTCCAGGCTAGCCCCTTCTGGCTGCCAGCTATCTGCAGACGTTCGCATTTTCAAAGCTCGGCTGCGAAAGGAGACTGGCAGACACCACCCGCATTCCCAGGCTACGTTTGAAGTAGGACGAGGCTAGACAAGCAAGCATCTCCAGTCTCTGTGCCTCTGTGCGAACACGTCCATGGGCAGATGAGACTGAGCAACAGCTTTCCAGGCTAGCCCCTTCTGGCTGCCAGCTATCTGCAGATGTTCGCATTTTCGGAGTAGGGCTGCTGGAGGCACTGGGCACGGACCCCATTAGCTATGTTTGAAGTTGGAGGTTGCAAGACAAGCAAGCAGTCCCAGTCTCTGTGCCTCTGTGCAAGCAGTGTCATGGGCAGATGAGGTTGAGCAATAGCTTTCCAGGCTAGACCCTTTTGGCTGCCAGCTATCTGCAGACGTTCGCATTTTCGGAGCATGGCTGCTGGAGGCACTGCGCACGGACTCCATAAGTTACGTTTTAAGTTTGAGGTGGGAAGACTAGCAAGCAGCCCCAGTCTCTGTGCCTCTATGCGAGCAGTTCCATGGGCAGATGAGGGTAAGAAACAGCTTTCCAGGCTAGCCCCTTCTGTCTGCCAGCTATCTGCAGACGTTCGCATTTTCGGAGCAGGGCTGAGAAAGGAGCCTGCCAGTAACCCCCCCATTCCCAGGCTACGTTTGAAGTTTGAGGTGGCAAGACAAGCAGGCAGCCCCAGTCTCTGTGCCTCTGTGCGAGAAGTTCCATGGGCAGATCAGGGTAAGAAACACCCTTCCAGGCTAGTCCCTTCGGACTGCCAGCTATTTGAAGACGTTTACATTTTCGGGTCAGGGCTGCGAAAGGCGCCTGGCACGCACCCGCCCTTTCCCATGTAACGTTTGAAGTTTGAGGTGGCACGGCAAGGAAGCAGCTCCAGTCTCTGTGCCTCTGTGCGAGCAGTGCAATGGGCAGAAGAGATTAAGCAACAGCTTTCCAGGCTAGGTTCTTCCGGCTGCCAGCTATCTGCAGATGTTCTCATTTTCGGAGCAGGGCTGCTGGAGAGGCCCAGTAAGAACCCCCTAAGCTACTTTTAAAATTTGAGATAGCAAGACAAGCAAGCAGCCCCAGTCTCTGTGCCTCTGTGCGAGCAGTGCTATGGGTAGATGAGGCTGAGCAACAGCTTTCCAGGCTAGGTCCTTCTGGCTGCCAGCTATCTGCAGACGTTTGCATTTTCGGGTCAGGGCTGCGAAAGGAGCCTGACAGGCACCACCCCATTCCCAGGCTAAGTTTGAAGTTTGAGGTGGCAAGACATGCAAGAAGCCCCAGTGTCTGTGCCTCTGTGGGAGCAGTGCCATGGGCAGATGAGGCTGAGCAAAAGCTTTCCAGGCTAGCCCATTCTATCTGCCAGCAATCTGCAGACGTTCGCATTTTCGGAGCAGGGCTGCTGGAGGCACTTGGCACGGACCCCATTAGTTATGTTTAAAGTTGGAGGTGACAAGACAAGCAAGCAGCCCCTGTCTCTGTGCCTCTGTGCGAGCAGTGCCATGGGCAGATGAGGCTGAGCAACAGCTTTCCTGGCTAGCCCCTTCTGGCTGCCAGCTATCTGCAGACGTTCGCATTTTCGGAGCAGGGCTGCTGGAGGCCCTGGGCACGGACTCCATAAGCTACGTTTGAAGTTTAAGGTGGGAAGACTAGCAAGCAGCCCCAGTCTCTGTGCCTCTATGCGAGCAGTTCCATGGGCAGATGAGGGTAAGAAACAGCTTTCCAGGCTAGCCCCTTCTGGCTGCCAGCAATCTGCAGTCGTTTGCGTTTTCTAAGCACGGCTGCGACAGTAGCCAGTCAGTAACCCCCATTCCCAGGCAACGTTAGAATTTTTATGTGGCAAGACAAGCAAGAAGCCCCAGTCTCTGTGCCTCTGTGCGAGCAGTGCAATGAGCAGATCAGGCTGAGCCACATCTTTCTAGGTCAACCACTTCTGGCTGCCAGCTATCGGCAGACGTTCACATTTTCGGACCAGGGCTCCTGGAGGCAGTTGGCAGGGACCCCATTAGCTATGTTTGAACTTGGAGGTGGCAAGACAAGAGAGCAGCTCCAGTCTCTGTACCTCTGTGCGAGCAGGTCAAAGGGCAGATGAGGCTGAGCAACAGCTTTCCAGGCTAGCCCCTTCTGGCTCCCAGCTATGTGCAGACATTCACGTTTTCAAAGCACGGCTGCGAATGCACCCTGGTAGGAAACCCCATTCCCAGGATACGTTAGAAGTTTGATTTGGCAAGACAAGCAAGCAGCCCCAGTCTCTGTGCCTCTGTGCAAGCAGTGCCATGAGCACATGTGGCTGAGCAACAACTTTCCAGGCTAGCCCCTTCTGTCTGTCAGCTATCTGCAGCCGTTCGCGCTTCCAAAGTTCGGCTGCGAAAGGAGACTGGCAGAAATCACCCCCATTCCCAGGTTACTTTTGAAGTAGCAGGTGGAAGGACAGCAAGCAGCTCCAGTTTCTGTGCTTCTATGCGAGCATTTCCATGGGCAGAAGAGGGTAAGCAAAAGCTTTCCAGGCTAGCCCCTTCTGGCTGCCAGCTATCTGTAGACGTTCGCATTTTCGAAGCAGGGCTGAGACAGGAGCCTTGCAGGCACCCCCCATTCCTAGGCAACGTTTGAAGTTTGAGGTGGCAAGACAAGCAAGCAGCCTCAGTCTCTTTGCCTCTGTGCGAGCAGTGCCATGGGCAGATGAGGCTGAGCAACAGCTTTCCAGGCTAGCCCCTTCTGTCTGCCAGCAATCTGCAGACGTTCGCAGTTTCGGAGCAGGGCAGCGAAAGGAGCCTGACAGGCACCCCTCCATTCCCAAGCTACGTTTGAAGTTTGAGGTGGCAAGACAAGCAAGCAGCCCCAGTCTCTGTGCCTCTGTGCGAGCAGGTTCATGGGCACATGAGGCTGAGCAACAGCTTTCCAGGCTAGCCCCTTCTGGCTGCCAGCTATCTGTAGACGTTCGCATTTTCGGAGCAGGGTTGAGAAAGGAGCCTGGCAGGCACACCCCATTCCAAAGAAACGTTGGAAGTTGGAGGTGGCAAGACAAGCAAGCAGCCTCAGTCTCTTTGCCTCTGTGCGAGCAGTGCCATGGGCAGATGAGGCTGAGCAACAGCTTTCCAGGCTAGCCCCTTGTGGCTGCCAGCTATCTGCAGACGTTCGCATTTTCGGAGAACGGCTACGAAAGGAGCGTGGCAGGCACCCACCCAGTCCCAGGCTACTTTTGAAGTTTGAGGTGGCAAGATCAGCAAACAGTCCCAGTCTCTGTGCCTCTGTGCGAGCAGTTCAATGGGCAGATGGGGCTGAGCAACATCTTTCCAGGCTAGCCTCTTATGGCTGCCAGCTATCTGCAGACGTTCGCGTTTTCAAAGCTCGGCTGCGAAAGGAGACTGGCAGACATCACCCCATTCCCAGGCTATGATTGAAGTAGGAGGAGGCAAGAAAAGCAAGCACCTCCAGTCTCTGTGCCTGTGTGCGAGCAGGTTCATGGACATATGAGGCTGAGCAAAAGCTTTCCAGGCTAGCCACTTCTGTCTGCCAGCTATCTGCAGACGTTTGAATTCTCTGAGAAGGGCTGCGAAAGGAGCCTGACAGGCATTCCTCCATTCCCAGGCTACGTTTGAAGTTTGAGGTGGCAAGACAAGCAAGCAGCCCCAGTCTCTGTGCCTCTGTACGAGCAGTGCCATGGGCAGATGAGGCTGATCAAGAGCTTTCCAGGCTAGCCCCTTCTGGCTGCCAGCTATCTGCAGACGTTCGCACTTTCGGAGCAGGGCTGTGATAGGAGCCTGGCAGGGACACCAACTTTCCCAGGCTACGTTTGAAGTTTGAGGTGGCAAGACAAGCAAGCAGCCCCATTCTCTGTGCCTCTGTGCGAGCAGTGCCATGGGCAGATGGGGCTGAGCAACATCTTTCCAGGTTAGCCCCTTCTGGTTGGCAGCTATATGTAGACGATCGCGTTTTCAAAGCTCGGCTGTGAAAGGAGACTGGCACACACTAACTTCATTCCGAGGCTATGTTTGAAGTTGGAGGTGGCAAGACAATCAAGCACCCCCAGTCTCTGTGCCTCTGTGCGAGCAGTGCCATGGGCAGATGAGGCTGAGCAAAAGCTTTGCAGGCTAGCCCCTTCTGCCTGCGAACTATCTGCAGACGTTCGCATTTTCGGAGCAGGGCTGCTGGAGGCACTGGTCACGGACCCCATTAGATATGTTTGAAGTTGGAGGTCGCAAGACAAGCAAGCAGCCCCAATCTCTGTGCCTCTGTGCGAACAGTGCCATGTGCAGATGAGGTTGAGCAACAGCTTTCCAGGCTAGCCCCTTCTGCCTGCGAGATATGTGCAGACGTTCGCATTCTCGGAGGAGGGCTGCTGGAGGTGCCCGGCAAGGACCCCCTAAGTTACTTTTGAATTTTGAGGTGGCAAGACAAGCAACAAGCCCCTGTCTCTGTGCCTCTCTGCGAACAGTGCCATGGGCAGATGAGGCTGAGCAACAGCTTTCCAGGCTAGCCCCTTCTGGCTGCCAGCTATCTGCAGACGTTCGCATTCTCGGAGCAGGGTTGCTGGAGGCGCCTGGCAACAACCCCCTAAGCTACTTCTGAAGTTTGAGTTGGCAAGACAAGAAAGCAGCCCCAGTCTCTGTGCCTCTGTGCGAGCAGGTCCATGGGCACATGAGGCTGAGCAACGGCTTTGCAGGCTAGCCCCTTCTGGGGGTCAGCTATCTGCAGACGCTCGCGTTTCCAAAGATTGACTGCGAAAGGAGACTGGCAGAAACTACCCCCATTCCCAGGCTACTTTTGAAGTAGGAGGTGGCAAGACAAGCAAGAAGCCCAAGTCTCTGTGCCTCTCTGCGAGCAGTGCCATGGGCAGATGAGGCTGAGCAACAGCTTTCCAGGCTAGCACCTTCTGGCTGCCAGCTATCTGCAGACGTTTGCATTTTCGGAGCAGGGCTACGAAAGGAGCCTGGCAGACACCCCCTGCATTCCCAGGCTACGTTTGAAGTTTGAGCTGGCAAGACAAGAAAGCAGCCCCAGTCTCTGTGCCTCTGTGCAAGCAGGACCATGGGCAGATGGGGCTGAGCAAGAGATTTCCAGGCTAGCCCCTTCTGTCTGCCAGCTATCTGTAGACGTTCGCATTTTCAGAGCAGGGCTGAGAAAGGAGCCTGGCACGCACCCCTCATTCCCAGGCAACTTTGGAAGTTTGAGGTGGAAAGACAAGCAAGAAGTTCCAGTGTCTGCGCCTCTGTGGGAGCAGTGCGGTGGGTAGATGAGGCTGAGCAACAGCTTTCCAGGCTAGCCCCTTATGGCTGCCAGCTATCTGCAGTCTTTCTCGTTTTCAAAGCACAAGGTCGAAAGTAGCCTGGCAGGCACCCCCATTCTCAGGCAACGTTTGAAGTTTTCTGTGGCAAGACAAACAAGCAGCCCTAGTCTCTGTGCCTCTGTGCGAGCAGTGCCATGGGCAGATGGGGCTGAGCATCAGCTTTCCAGGCTAGCTCCTTCTGGCTGCCAGCTATCTGTAGACGTTCGCATTTTCAGAGCAGGGCTGCGAAAGGAGCCTGGCAGGCACCCCCCATTCCCAGGCAAAGTTGGAAGTTTGATTTGACAAGACAAGCCAAGCAGCCCCAGTCTCTGTGCCTCTGTGCGAGCAGTGCCATAGGCAGATGTGGCTGAGCAACAGCTTTCCAGGCTAGCCCCTTCTGGCTGCCAGCTTTCTGCAGACATTAGCGTTTTCAAAGAACGGCTGTAAACGTAGCCCCGCAGGCACCCCCATTCCCAGCCTACTTTAGAAGTTTCATGTTGCAAGTCAAGCAAGCAGCCCCAATCTCTGTGCCTCTGTGCGAGCAGTGCCATGGGTAGATGAGGCTGAGCAACAGCTTTCCAGGCTAGCCCCTACTGGTTACCAGCTATCTGCAGACGTTTGCATTTTCGGAGCAGGGCTGCGAAAGGAGCCTGGCAGGCACCCCCCCCACTCCCAGCTAACTTTTGAACTTTGAGGTGGCAAGACAAGGAAGCAGCCCCAGTCTCTGTGCCTCTGTGCAAGCAGTGCCATGGACAGGTGAGGCTGAGCTACAGCTTTCCAGGATAGCTCCTTCTGGCTGCCAGCTCTCTGCAGACGTTTGCGTTTTCAAAGCACGGATGCTAAAGTAGCCTGGCAGCCATCCCACATTCCCAAGAGACGATAAAACTTTGAGGTGGCAAGACAAGCAAGCAGCCCCAGTCTCTGTGCCTCTGTGCGAGAAGGTCCATGGGCAGATGAGGCTGAGCAACAGCTTTCTAGGCTAGCCCCTTCTGGCTACCAGCTTTCTGCACACATTCTCGTATCAAAAAACGGCTGTGAAATTACCCCCCCAGGCACCCACCCTTTCCAGGCTACTTTAGATGTTTTATGTGGCAAGACAAGCAAGCAGCCCCAGTCTCTGTGCCTCTGTGCGAGCAGTGCCATGGGCAGATGAGGCTGAGCAACAGCTTTCCAGGCGAGCCCCTTCTGGCTGCCAGTTATCTGCAGACGTTTGCATTTTCGGAGCAGGGCTGCTGGAGGCACTGGGCACGGACCCCATAAGATACGTTTTAAGTTGGAGGTGGCAAGACAAGCAAGCAGCCCCAGTCTCTGTGCCTCTATGCGAGCAGATCCATGGGCAGATGAGGCTGAGCAACAGCTTTCCAGGCTAGAGCCTTCTGGCTGCCAGCTATCTGCAGAATTTCTCGTTTTCAAAGCACGGGGGCGAAAGGAGCCTGGCAGGCACCCCCCATTCTCAGGCAACGTTAGATGTTTGATGTGGCAAGACAAGCTAGCAGCCCCAGTCTCTGTGACTCTCTGCGAGCAGTGCCATGGGCAGATGAGGCTGAGCTACAGCTTTCCAGGGTAGCCCCTTCTGGCTGCCAGCTTTCTGCAGACGTTCACGTTTTCAAAGATCGACTGTGAAAGTAGCCCTGCAGGCACCCCCCATTCCTAGCCTACTTTAGAAGTTTGAGGTGGCAAGACAAGCAAGAATCCCCAGTCTCTGTGTCTCTGTGCGAGCAGTGCCGTGCATAAATGAGGCTGAGAAACAGATTTCCAGGCTAGCTCTTCTGTCTGCGAGCTATCTGCAGACGTTCGCATTTTCGGAGAAGGGCTGCTGGAGGCACTGGGCACGGACCCCGTAAGTTATGTTTGCAGTTGGAGGTGGCAAGACAAGCAAGCAGCCCCAGTCTCTGTACCTCTGTGCGAGCAGTGCCATGAGCAGATGAGGCTCAGCAACAGCTTTCCAGGCTAGCCCCTTCTGGTTTCCACATATCTGCACACATTCGCGTTTTCGGAGCAGGGCTGCTGGAGGCACTGGGCACGGGCACCCTAAGCTACGTTTGAAGTTTAAGGTAGCAAGACAAACAAGCAGCCCCAGTCTCTGTGCCTCTGTGCGAGCAGTGCCATGGGCAGATGAGGCTGAGCAACAGCTTTCCAGGCTAGCCCCTTATGGCTGCCAGCTATCTCCAGACGTTCGCATTTTCAGATGAGAGCTCTGAAAGGAGTCTGGCAGGCACACCACCATTCCCAGGTAACACTGCAAGTTTGATGTGGCAAGACAAGCAAGCAGCCCCATTCTCTGTGCCTCTGTGCGAGCAGTGCCATGGGCAGATGAGGCTGAGCAATAGCTTTCCAGGCTAGCCCCTTCTGGCTGCCAGCTATCTGCAGACGTTCGCATTTTCGGAGCAGGGCTGCGAAAGGAGCCTGACAGGCACCCCCTGCATTCCCAAGCAACATTTAAAGTTTCAGGTGGCAAGACAAGCAAGCAGCCCCCGAACCTGTGTGTCTGTGCGACCAGTGCCATGGGCAGACGAGGTTGAGCAACAGCTTTCCAGACTAGCCCCTTCTGGCTGCCAGCTATCTGCAGACATTCGCATTTTCGGAGCAGGACTCCTGGTGGCACTGGGCACGGACACCCTAATCTAAGTTTGAAGTTTGATGTGGCAAGACAAGAAAGCAGAACCAGTCTCTGTGCCTCTGTGCGAGCAGTGCCATGAACAGATAAGGCTGAGCAAAACCTTTCCAGGCTAGCCCCTTCTGGCTGCCAGCTATCTGCAGACATCCGCATTTTCGGAGCAGGGGTGGCGGAGGCGCCCGGCAAGGACCCCCTAAGCTACGTTTGAAGTTTGAGGTGGCAAGACAAGCAAGCAGCCCCAGTCTCTGTGCTTCTGTGTGAGCAGGTCCATGGGCAGATGAGGCTGAGCAACAGCTTTCCAGGCTAGCCCCTTCTGGCTGCCAGCTATCTGCAGACGTTTGCATTTTCGGAGCAGGGCTGCGAAAGGAGACTGATAGGCACGCCCCCCCCCCCCCATTCCCAGGCTACGTTTGAAGTTTAAGGTGGCACGAGAAGCAAACAGCCCCAGAATCTGTGCCTCTGTGCGAGCAGTGCCATGGGCAGATGAGGCTGAGCAACAGCTTTCCAGGCTAGCCCCTTCTGGCTGCCAGCTTTCTGCAGACATTAGCGTTTTCAAAGAACGGCTGTAAACGTAGCCCCGCAGGCACCCCCATTCCCAGCCTACTTTAGAAGTTTCATGTTGCAAGACAAGCAAGCAGCCCCAATCTCTGTGCCTCTGTGCGAGCAGTGCCATGGGCAGATGAGGCTGAGCAACAGCTTTCCAGGCTAGCCCCTTCTGGCTGCCAGCTATCTACAGACGTTCCCATTTTCGGAGCAGGGCTGCGAAAGGAGACGGGCACGCACCCCCAATTCCCAGGAAACGTTTGAAGTTTCAGGGGTAAAGACAAGCAAGCAGCCCCAGTCTGTGTGCCCCTGTGGGAGCAGTGCCATGGGTAGATGAGGCTGAGCAACAGCTTTCCAGGCTAGCCCCTACTGGTTACCAGCTATCTGCAGACGTTTGCATTTTCGGAGCAGGGCTGCGAAAGGAGCCTGGCAGGCACCCCCCCCACTCCCAGCTAACTTTTGAACTTTGAGGTGGCAAGACAAGGAAGCAGCCCCAGTCTCTGTGCCTCTGTGCAAGCAGTGCCATGGGCAGGTGAGGCTGAGCTACAGCTTTCCAGGATAGCTCCTTCTGGCTGCCAGCTCTCTGCAGACGTTTGCGTTTTCAAAGCACGGATGCTAAAGTAGCCTGGCAGCCATCCCACATTCCCAAGAGACGATAAAACTTTGAGGTGGCAAGACAAGCAAGCAGCCCCAGTCTCTGTGCCTCTGTGCGAGAAGGTCCATGGGCAGATGAGGCTGAGCAACAGCTTTCTAGGCTAGCCCCTTCTGGCTACCAGCTTTCTGCACACATTCTCGTATCAAAAAACGGCTGTGAAATTAGCCCCCCAGGCACCCACCATTTCCAGGCTACTTTAGATGTTTTATGTGGCAAGACAAGCAAGCAGCCCCAGTCTCTGTGCCTCTGTGCGAGCAGTGCCATGGGCAGAAGAGGTTGAGCAACAGCTTTCCAGGCGAGCCCCTTCTGGCTGCCAGTTATCTGCAGACGTTTGCATTTTCGGAGCAGGGCTGCTGGAGGCACTGGGCACGGACCCCATAAGATACGTTTTAAGTTGGAGGTGGCAAGACAAGCAAGCAGCCCCAGTCTCTGTGCCTCTATGCGAGCAGATCCATGGGCAGATGAGGCTGAGCAACAGCTTTCCAGGCTAGCCCCTTCTGGTTGCCACATATCTGCACACGTTCGCGTTTTCGGAGCAGGGCTGCTGGAGGCACTGGGCACGGGCACCCTAAGCTACGTTTGAAGTTTAAGGTGGCAAGACAAACAAGCAGCCCCAGTCTCTGTGCCTCTGTGCGAGCAGTGCCATGGGCAGATGAGGCTGAGCAACAGCTTTCCAGGCTAGCCCCTTATGGCTGCCAGCTATCTCCAGACGTTCGCATTTTCAGATGAGAGCTCTGAAAGGAGTCTGGCAGGCACACCACCATTCCCAGGTAACACTGCAAGTTTGATGTGGCAAGACAAGCAAGCAGCCCCAGTCTCTGTGCCTCTGTGCGAGCAGTGCCATGGGCAGATGAGGCTGAGCAATAGCTTTCCAGGCTAGCCCCTTCTGGCTGCCAGCTATCTGCAGACGTTCGCATTTTCGGAGCAGGGCTGCGAAAGGAGCCTGACAGGCACCCCCTGCATTCCCAAGCAACATTTAAAGTTTCAGGTGGCAAGACAAGCAAGCAGCCCCCGAACCTGTGCGTATGTGCGACCAGTGCCATGGGCAGATGAGGTTGAGCAACAGCTTTCCAGACTAGCCCCTTCTGGCTGCCAGCTATCTGCAGATGTTCGCATTTTCAGAGCAGGACTCCTGGTGGCACTGGGCACGGACACCCTAATCTAAGTTTGAAGTTTGATGTGGCAAGAGAAGAAAGCAGAACCAGTCTCTGTGCCTCTGTGCGAGCAGTGCCGTGAACAGATAAGGCTGAGCAAAACCTTTCCAGGCTAGCCCCTTCTGGCTGCCAGCTATCTGCAGACATCCGCATTTTCGGAGCAGGGGTGGCGGAGGCTCCCGACTCGTACCCATAAGCTACGTTTGAAGTTTGAGGTGGCAAGACAAGCACGCAGCCCCATTCTCTGTGCCTCTGTGCGAGCAGTGCCATGGGCAGATGAGGCTGAGCAACAGCTTTCCAGGCTAGCCCCTTCTGGCTGCCAGCTATCTCCAGACGTTCGCATTTTCAGAGCAGGGTTGCGAAGGAAGCATGGCAGGGACCCCCTCCATTCTCAGGTAACGTTTGAAGTTTGAGGTTGCAATACAAGCAAACAGCCCCAGAATCTGTCCCTCTGTGCGAGCAGTGCCATGGGCAGATGAGGCTGAGCAACAGCTTTCCAGGCCAGCCCCTTCTGACCAGCTATCTGCAGACGTTGGCATTTTCGGAGCAGGGCTGCGAAAGGAGACTGGCAGGTCCCCCCACCCTTTCCCAGGCTACGTTTGAAGTTTAAGGTGGCACGAGAAGCAAACAGCCCCAGAATCTGTGCCTCTGTGCGAGCGGTGCCATGGGTAGATGAGGCTGAGCAACATCTTTCCAGGCTAGCCACTTCAGGCTGTCAGCTATCTGCAGACCTTCGCATTTTCGGAGCAGGTCTGCTGGAGACGCCCGGCAAGGACCCCCTACGCTACGTTTGAAGTTTGAGGTGGCAAGACAAGCAAGCAGCCCCAGTCTCTGTGCCTCTGTGTGAGCAGGTCCATAGGCAGATGCGGCTGAGCAACAGCTTTCCAGGCTAGCCCCTTCTGGCTGCCAGCTTTCTGCAGACATTAGCGTTTTCAAAGAACGGCTGTAAACGTAGCCCCGCAGGCACCCCCATTCCCAGCCTACTTTAGAAGTTTCATGTTGCAAGACAAGCAAGCAGCCCCAATCTCTGTGCCTCTGTGCGAGCAGTGCCATGGGCAGATGAGGCTGAGCAACAGCTTTCCAGGCTAGCCCCTTCTGGCTGCCAGCTATCTACAGACGTTCCCATTTTCGGAGCAGGGCTGCGAAAGGAGACGGGCACGCACCCCCAATTCCCAGGAAACGTTTGAAGTTTCAGGGGTAAAGACAAGCAAGCAGCCCCAGTCTGTGTGCCCCTGTGGGAGCAGTGCCATGGGTAGATGAGGCTGAGCAACAGCTTTCCAGGCTAGCCCCTACTGGTTACCAGCTATCTGCAGACGTTTGCATTTTTGGGGTAGGGCTGCGAAAGCAGATTGGCAGACACCCCCCAATTCCCAGGCTACGTTTGAAGTAGGAGGTGGCAAGACAAGGAAGCGGCCCCAGTCTCTGTGCCTCTGTGCGAGCAGTGCCATGGGCAGATGAGACTGAGCAACAGCTTTCCAGGCTAGCCCCTTCTGGCTACCAGCTATCTGCAGATGTTTGCATTTTCGGAGCAGGGCTGCGAAAGGAGCCTGGCAGGCACCCCCCCCACTCCCAGCTAACTTTTGAACTTTGAGGTGGCAAGACAAGCGAGAAGCTACAGTCTCTGTGCCTCTGTGCGAGCAGTGCCATGGGCAGGTGAGGCTGAGCTACAGCTTTCCAGGATAGCTCCTTCTGGCTGCCAGCTCTCTGCAGACGTTTGCGTTTTCAAAGCACGGCTGCTAAAGTAGCCTGGCAGCCATCCCACATTCCCAAGAGACGATAAAACTTTGAGGTGGCAAGACAAGCAAGCAGCCCCAGTCTCTGTGCCTCTGTGCGAGAAGGTCCATGGGCAGATGAGGCTGAGCAACAGCTTTCTAGGCTAGCCCCTTCTGGCTACCAGCTTTCTGCACACATTCTCGTATCAAAAAACGGCTGTGAAATTAGCCCCCCAGGCACCCACCCTTTCCAGGCTACTTTAGATGTTTTATGTGGCAAGACAAGCAAGCAGCCCCAGTCTCTGTGGCTCTGTGCGAGCAGTGCCATGGGCAGATGAGGCTGAGCAACAGCTTTCCAGGCTAGCCCCTTCTGGCTGCCAGCTATCTGCAGACGTTTGCATTTTCGGAGCAGGGCTGCTGGAGGCACTGGGCACGGACCCCATAAGATACGTTTTAAGTTGGAGGTGGCAAGACAAGCCAGCAGCCCCAGTCTCTGTGCCTCTGTGCGAGCAGTGCCATGGGCAGACGAGGCTGAGCAACAGCTTTCCAGGCTAGCCCCTTCTGGTTGCCAGCTATCTGCAGACGTTCGCATTTTCGGAGGAGGGCTGCTGGATGCGCCCGACAAGAACCCCATAAGATACGTTTGAAGTTTGAGGTGGCAAGACAAGCAAGCAGCCCCAGTCTCTGTGCCTCTATGCGAGCAGATCCATGGGCAGATGAGGCTGAGCAACAGCTTTCCAGGCTAGCGCCTTCTGGCTGCCAGCTATCTGCAGAAATTCTCGTTTTCAAAGCACGGGGGCGAAAGCAGCCTGGCAGGCACCCCCCATTCTCAGGCAACGTTAGATGTTTGATGTGGCAAGACAAGCAAGCAGCCCCAGTCTCTGTGCCTCTATGCGAGCAGATCCATGGGCAGATGAGGCTGAGCAACAGCTTTCCAGGCTAGAGCCTTCTGGCTGCCAGCTATCTGCAGAATTTCTCGTTTTCAAAGCACGGGGGCGAAAGGAGCCTGGCAGGCACCCCCCATTCTCAGGCAACGTTAGATGTTTGATGTGGCAAGACAATCTAGCAGCCCCAGTCTCTGTGACTCTGTGCGAGCAGTGCCATGGGCAGATGAGGCTGAGCTACAGCTTTCCAGGTTAGCCCCTTCTGGCTGCCAACTTTCTGCAGACGTTCACGTTTTCAAAGATCGACTGTGAAAGTAGCCCTGCAGGCACCCCCCATTCCTAGCCTACTTTAGAAGTTTGAGGTGGCAAGACAAGCAAGAATCCCCAGTCTCTGTGTCTCTGTGCGAGCAGTGCCGTGCATAAATGAGGCTGAGAAACAGATTTCCAGGCTAGCTCTTCTGTCTGCGAGCTATCTGCAGACGTTCGCATTTTCGGAGCAGGGCTGCGGGAGGCACTGGGCACGGACCCCGTAAGTTATGTTTGCAGTTGGAGGTGGCAAGACAAGCAAGCAGCCCCAGTCTCTGTGCCTCTGTGCGAGCAGTGCCATGAGCAGATGAGGCTCAGCAACAGCTTTCCAGGCTAGCCCCTTCTGGTTTCCACATATCTGCACACGTTCGCGTTTTCGCAGCAGGGCTGCTGGAGGCACTGGGCACGGGCACCCTAAGCTACGTTTGAAGTTTAAGGTAGCAAGACAAACAAGCAGCCCCAGTCTCTGTGCCTCTGTGCGAGCAGTGCCATGGGCAGATGAGGCTGAGCAACAGCTTTCCAGGCTAGCCCCTTATGGCTGCCAGCTATCTCCAGACGTTCGCATTTTCAGATGAGAGCTCTGAAAGGAGTCTGGCAGGCACACCACCATTCCCAGGTAACACTGCAAGTTTGATGTGGCAAGACAAGCAAGCAGCCCCATTCTCTGTGCCTCTGTGCGAGCAGTGCCATGGGCAGATGAGGCTGAGCAATAGCTTTCCAGGCTAGCCCCTTCTGGCTGCCAGCTATCTGCAGACGTTCGCATTTTCGGAGCAGGGCTGCGAAAGGAGCCTGACAGGCACCCCCTGCATTCCCAAGCAACATTTAAAGTTTCAGGTGGCAAGACAAGCAAGCAGCCCCCGAACCTGTGCGTCTGTGCGACCAGTGCCATGGGCAGACGAGGTTGAGCAACAGCTTTCCAGACTAGCCCCTTCTGGCTGCCAGCTATCTGCAGACATTCGCATTTTCGGAGCAGGACTCCTGGTGGCACTGGGCACGGACACCCTAATCTAAGTTTGAAGTTTGATGTGGCAAGACAAGAAAGCAGAACCAGTCTCTGTGCCTCTGTGCGAGCAGTGCCATGAACAGATAAGGCTGAGCAAAACCTTTCCAGGCTAGCCCCTTCTGGCTGCCAGCTATCTGCAGACATCCGCTATTTCGGAGCAGGGGTGGCGGAGGCGCCCGGCAAGGACCCCCTAAGCTACGTTTGAAGTTTGAGGTGGCAAGACAAGCAAGCAGCCCCAGTCTCTGTGCTTCTGTGTGAGCAGGTCCATGGGCAGATGAGGCTGAGCAACAGCTTTCCAGGCTAGCCCCTTCTGGCTGCCAGCTATCTGCAGACGTTTGCATTTTCGGAGCAGGGCTGCGAAAGGAGACTGATAGGCACGCCCCCCCGCCCCCATTACCAGGCTACGTTTGAAGTTTAAGGTGGCACGAGAAGCAAACAGCCCCAGAATCTGTGCCTCTGTGCGAGCAGTGCATGGGCAGATGAGGCTGAGCAACAGCTTTCCAGGCTAGCCCTTTCTAGCTGCCAGCTATCTGCAGACGTGCGCATTTTCAGAGCAGGGCTGCTGGTGGCACTTGGCAAGGGCACCCTAAGCTACGTTTGAAGTTTGAGGTGGCAAGACAAGCAAGCAGCCCCAGTCTCTGTGCCTCTGTGCGAGCAGTGCCATGGGCAGATGAGGCCGAGCAAAACTTTCCAGGCTAGCACCTTCTGGCTGCCATCTATTTGCAGATGTTCGCATTTTCAAAGCAGGGCTGCTGGAGGCACTGGGCACGGAACGCCGAAGCTACGTGTGAAGTTTGAGGTGGCAAGACAAGCAAGGAGCCCCAGTCTCTGTGCCTCTGTGCGAGCAGTGCCATGGGCAGATGAGGCTGAGCAATAGCTTTCCAGGCTAGCCCCTTCTGGCTGCCAGTTATCTCCAGACGTTCGCATTTTCAGATGAGAGCTGTGAAAGGAGTCTGGCAGGTCCCCCCAACCATGCCCAGGCTACGGTTGAAGTTTAAGGTGGCACGAGAAGCAAACAGCCCCAGTCTCTGTGGCTCTGTGCGAGCAGTGCTGTGAACAGATGAGGCTGAGCAACACCTTTCCAGGCTAGCCCCTTCTGGCTGCCAGCTATCTGCAGACGTTCGCATTTTCAGAGCAGGGTTGCGAAGGAAGCATGGCAGGGACACCCTCAATTCTCAGGTAACGTTTGAAGTTTGAGGTTGCAATACAAGCAAGCAGCCCCAGTCTCTGTGCCTCTGTACGAGCAGTGCCATGGGCAGATGTGGCTGAGCAATAGCCTTCCAGGATAGCCCCTTCTGGCTGCCAGCTACCTGCAGACGTTCGCATTTTCGGAATGGGGCTGCTGGAGGCAGTGGGCACGAACCCCCTAAGATATGTTTGACGTTTGATGTGGGAAGACAAGCAAACAGCCCCAGAATCTGTGCCTCTGTGCGAGCAGTGGCATGGGCAGATGAGGCTGAGCAACAGCTTTACAGGCTAGCCCCTTCTGACCAGCTATCTGCAGACGTTGCTTTTTTGGGAGCAGGGCTGCGAAAGGAGACTGGCAGGTCCCCCCAACCATGCCCAGGCTACGTTTGAAGTTTAAGGTGGCACGAGAAGCAAGCAGCCCCAGTCTCTGTGCCTCTGTGCGAGCAGGTCCATGGGCAGATGAGGCTGAGCAACAGCTTTCCAGGCTAGCCCCTTCTGGTTGCCACATATCTGCACACGTTCGCGTTTTCGGAGCAGGGCTGCTGGAGGCACTGGGCACGGGCACCCTAAGCTACGTTTGAAGTTTAAGGTGGCAAGACAAACAAGCAGCCCCAGTCTCTGTGCCTCTGTGCGAGCAGTGCCATGGGCAGATGAGGCTGAGCAACAGCTTTCCAGGCTAGCCCCTTATGGCTGCCAGCTATCTCCAGACGTTCGCATTTTCAGATGAGAGCTCTGAAAGGAGTCTGGCAGGCACACCACCATTCCCAGGTAACACTGCAAGTTTGATGTGGCAAGACAAGCAAGCAGCCCCAGTCTCTGTGCCTCTGTGCGAGCAGTGCCATGGGCAGATGAGGCTGAGCAATAGCTTTCCAGGCTAGCCCCTTCTGGCTGCCAGCTATCTGCAGACGTTCGCATTTTCGGAGCAGGGCTGCGAAAGGAGCCTGACAGGCACCCCCTGCATTCCCAAGCAACATTTAAAGTTTCAGGTGGCAAGACAAGCAAGCAGCCCCCGAACCTGTGCGTCTGTGCGACCAGTGCCATGGGCAGATGAGGTTGAGCAACAGCTTTCCAGACTAGCCCCTTCTGGCTGCCAGCTATCTGCAGATGTTCGCATTTTCAGAGCAGGACTCCTGGTGGCACTGGGCACGGACACCCTAATCTAAGTTTGAAGTTTGATGTGGCAAGAGAAGAAAGCAGAACCAGTCTCTGTGCCTCTGTGCGAGCAGTGCCGTGAACAGATAAGGCTGAGCAAAACCTTTCCAGGCTAGCCCCTTCTGGCTGCCAGCTATCTGCAGATATCCGCATTTTCGGAGCAGGGGTGGCGGAGGCTCCCGACTCGTACCCATAAGCTACGTTTGAAGTTTGAGGTGGCAAGACAAGCACGCAGCCCCATTCTCTGTGCCTCTGTGCGAGCAGTGCCATGGGCAGATGAGGCTGAGCAACAGCTTTCCAGGCTAGCCCCTTCTGGCTGCCAGCTATCTCCAGACGTTCGCATTTTCAGAGCAGGGTTGCGAAGGAAGCATGGCAGGGACCCCCTCCATTCTCAGGTAACGTTTGAAGTTTGAGGTTGCAATACAAGCAAACAGCCCCAGAATCTGTCCCTCTGTGCGAGCAGTGCCATGGGCAGATGAGGCTGAGCAACAGCTTTCCAGGCCAGCCCCTTCTGACCAGCTATCTGCAGACGTTGGCATTTTCGGAGCAGGGCTGCGAAAGGAGACTGGCAGGTCCCCCCACCCTTTCCCAGGCTACGTTTGAAGTTTAAGGTGGCACGAGAAGCAAACAGCCCCAGAATCTGTGCCTCTGTGCGAGCGGTGCCATGGGTAGATGAGGCTGAGCAACATCTTTCCAGGCTAGCCACTTCAGGCTGTCAGCTATCTGCAGACCTTCGCATTTTCGGAGCAGGTCTGCTGGAGACGCCCGGCAAGGACCCCCTACGCTACGTTTGAAGTTTGAGGTGGCAAGACAAGCAAGCAGCCCCAGTCTCTGTGCCTCTGTGTGAGCAGGTCCATAGCAGATGCGGCTGAGCAACAGCTTTCCAGGCTAGCCCCTTCTGGCTGCCAGCTTTCTGCAGACATTAGCGTTTTCAAAGAACGGCTGTAAACGTAGCCCCGCAGGCACCCCCATTCCCAGCCTACTTTAGAAGTTTCATGTTGCAAGACAAGCAAGCAGCCCCAATCTCTGTGCCTCTGTGCGAGCAGTGCCATGGGCAGATGAGGCTGAGCAACAGCTTTCCAGGCTAGCCCCTTCTGGCTGCCAGCTATCTCCAGACGTTCGCATTTTCAGAGCAGGGTTGCGAAGGAAGCATGGCAGGGACCCCCTCCATTCTCAGGTAACGTTTGAAGTTTGAGGTTGCAATACAAGCAAACAGCCCCAGAATCTGTCCCTCTGTGCGAGCAGTGCCATGGGCAGATGAGGCTGAGCAACAGCTTTCCAGGCCAGCCCCTTCTGACCAGCTATCTGCAGACGTTGGCATTTTCGGAGCAGGGCTGCGAAAGGAGACTGGCAGGTCCCCCCACCCTTTCCCAGGCTACGTTTGAAGTTTAAGGTGGCACGAGAAGCAAACAGCCCCAGAATCTGTGCCTCTGTGCGAGCGGTGCCATGGGTAGATGAGGCTGAGCAACATCTTTCCAGGCTAGCCACTTCAGGCTGTCAGCTATCTGCAGACCTTCGCATTTTCGGAGCAGGTCTGCTGGAGACGCCCGGCAAGGACCCCCTACGCTACGTTTGAAGTTTGAGGTGGCAAGACAAGCAAGCAGCCCCAGTCTCTGTGCCTCTGTGTGAGCAGGTCCATAGGCAGATGCGGCTGAGCAACAGCTTTCCAGGCTAGCCCCTTCTGGCTGCCAGCTTTCTGCAGACATTAGCGTTTTCAAAGAACGGCTGTAAACGTAGCCCCGCAGGCACCCCCATTCCCAGCCTACTTTAGAAGTTTCATGTTGCAAGACAAGCAAGCAGCCCCAATCTCTGTGCCTCTGTGCGAGCAGTGCCATGGGCAGATGAGGCTGAGCAACAGCTTTCCAGGCTAGCCCCTTCTGGCTGCCAGCTATCTACAGACGTTCCCATTTTCGGAGCAGGGCTGCGAAAGGAGACGGGCACGCACCCCCAATTCCCAGGAAACGTTTGAAGTTTCAGGGGTAAAGACAAGCAAGCAGCCCCAGTCTGTGTGCCCCTGTGGGAGCAGTGCCATGGGTAGATGAGGCTGAGCAACAGCTTTCCAGGCTAGCCCCTACTGGTTACCAGCTATCTGCAGACGTTTGCATTTTTGGGGTAGGGCTGCGAAAGCAGATTGGCAGACACCCCCCAATTCCCAGGCTATGTTTGAAGTAGGAGGTGGCAAGACAAGAAAGCGGCCCCAGTCTCTGTGCCTCTGTGCGAGCAGTGCCATGGGCAGATGAGACTGAGCAACAGCTTTCCAGTCTAGCCCCTTCTGGCTACCAGCTATCTGCAGATGTTTGCATTTTCGGAGCAGGGCTGCGAAAGGAGCCTGGCAGGCACCCCCCCCACTCCCAGCTAACTTTTGAACTTTGAGGTGGCAAGACAAGCGAGAAGCTACAGTCTCTGTGCCTCTGTGCGAGCAGTGCCATGGGCAGGTGAGGCTGAGCTACAGCTTTCCAGGATAGCTCCTTCTGGCTGCCAGCTCTCTGCAGACGTTTGCGTTTTCAAAGCACGGCTGCTAAAGTAGCCTGGCAGCCATCCCACATTCCCAAGAGACGATAAAACTTTGAGGTGGCAAGACAAGCAAGCAGCCCCATTCTCTGTGCCTCTGTGCGAGCACTGCCATGGGCAGATGAGGCTGAGCAACAGCTTTCCAGGCTAGCCCCTTCTGGCTACCAGCTTTCTGCACACATTCTCGTATCAAAAAACGGCTGTGAAATTAGCCCCCCAGGCACCCACCATTTCCAGGCTACTTTAGATGTTTTATGTGGCAAGACAAGCAAGCAGCCCCAGTCTCTGTGGCTCTGTGCGAGCAGTGCCATGGGCAGATGAGGCTGAGCAACAGCTTTCCAGGCTAGCCCCTTCTGGCTGCCAGCTATCTGCAGACGTTTGCATTTTCGGAGCAGGGCTGCTGGAGGCACTGGGCACGGACCCCATAAGATACGTTTTAAGTTGGAGGTGGCAAGACAAGCCAGCAGCCCCAGTCTCTGTACCTCTGTGCGAGCAGTGCCATGGGCAGACGAGGCTGAGCAACAGCTTTCCAGGCTAGCCCCTTCTGGTTGCCAGCTATCTGCAGACGTTCGCATTTTCGGAGGAGGGCTGCTGGATGCGCCCGGCAAGAACCCCATAAGATACGTTTGAAGTTTGAGGTGGCAAGACAAGCAAGCAGCCCCAGTCTCTGTGCCTCTATGCGAGCAGATCCATGGGCAGATGAGGCTGAGCAACAGCTTTCCAGGCTAGCGCCTTCTGGCTGCCAGCTATCTGCAAAAATTCTCGTTTTCAAAGCACGGGGGCGAAAGCAGCCTGGCAGGCACCCCCCATTCTCAGGCAACGTTAGATGTTTGATGTGGCAAGACAAGCTAGCAGCCCCAGTCTCTGTGACTCTCTGCGAGCAGTGCCATGGGCAGATGAGGCTGAGCTACAGCTTTCCAGGGTAGCCCCTTCTGGCTGCCAGCTTTCTGCAGACGTTCACGTTTTCAAAGATCGACTGTGAAAGTAGCCCTGCAGGCACCCCCCATTCCTAGGCTACTTTAGAAGTTTGAGGTGGCAAGACAAGCAAGAATCCCCAGTCTCTGTGTCTCTGTGCGAGCAGTGCCGTGCATAAATGAGGCTGAGAAACAGATTTCCAGGCTAGCTCTTCTGTCTGCGAGCTATCTGCAGACGTTCGCATTTTCGGAGAAGGGCTGCTGGAGGCTCTGGGCACGGACCCCGTAAGTTATGTTTGCAGTTGGAGATGGCAACACAAGCAAGCAGCCCCAGTCTCTGTGCCTCTGTGCGAGCAGTGCCATGAGCAGATGAGGCTCAGCAACAGCTTTCCAGGCTAGCCCCTTCTGGTTTCCACATATCTGCACACGTTCGCGTTTTCGGAGTAGGGCTGCTGGAGGCACTGGGCACGGGCACCCTAAGCTACGTTTGAAGTTTAAGGTAGCAAGACAAACAAGCAGCCCCAGTCTCTGTGCCTCTGTGCGAGCAGTGCCATGGGCAGATGAGGCTGAGCAACAGCTTTCCAGGCTAGCCCCTTATGGCTGCCAGCTATCTCCAGACGTTCGCATTTTCAGATGAGAGCTCTGAAAGGAGTCTGGAAGGCACACCACCATTCCCAGGTACCACTGCAAGTTTGAGGTGGCAAGACAAGCAAGCAGCCCCATTCTCTGTGCGTCTGTGCGAGCAGTGCCATGGGCAGATGAGGCTGAGCAATAGCTTTCCAGGCTAGCCCCTTCTGGCTGCCAGCTATCTGCAGACGTTCGCATTTTCGGAGCAGGACTCCTGGTGGCACTGGGCACGGACACCCTAATCTAAGTTTGAAGTTTGATGTGGCAAGACAAGAAAGCAGAACCAGTCTCTGTGCCTCTGTGCGAGCAGTGCCATGAACAGATAAGGCTGAGGAAAACCTTTCCAGGCTAGCCCCTTCTGGCTGCCAGCTATCTGCAGACATCCGCATTTTCGGAGCAGGGGTGGCGGAGGCGCCCAGCAAGGACCCCCTAAGATACGTTTGAAGTTTGAGGTGGCAAGACAAGCAAGCAGCCCCAGTCTCTGTGCTTCTGTGTGAGCAGGTCCATGGGCAGATGAGGCTGAGCAACAGCTTTCCAGGCTAGCCCCTTCTGGCTGCCAGCTATCTGCAGACGTTTGCATTTTCGGAGCAGGGCTGCGAAAGGAGACTGATAGGCACGCCCCCCCCCCCATTCCCAGGCTACGTTTGAAGTTTAAGGTGGCACGAGAAGCAAACAGCCCCAGAATCTGTGCCTCTGTGCGAGCAGTGCATGGGCAGATGAGGCTGAGCAACAGCTTTCCAGGCTAGCACCTTCTAGCTGCCAGCTATCTGCAGACGTGCGCATTTTCAGAGCAGGGCTGCTGGTGGCACTTGGCAAGGGCACCCTAAGCTACATTTGAAGTTTGAGGTGGCAAGACAAGCAAGCAGCCCCAGTCTCTGTGCCTCTGTGCGAGCAGTGCCATGGGCAGATGAGGCTGAGCAATAGCTTTCCAAGCTAGCCCCTTCTGGCTGCCAGTTATCTCCAGACGTTCGCATTTTCAGATGAGAGCTGTGAAAGGAGTCTGGCAGGTCCCCCCACCCATGCCCAGGCTACGTTTGAAGTTTAAGGTGGCACGAGAAGCAAACAGCCCCAGTCTCTGTGGCTCTGTGCGAGCAGTACTGTGAACAGATGAGGCTGACCAACACCTTTCCAGGCTAGCCCCTTCTGCCTGCCAGCTATCTGCAGACGTTCGCATTTTCAGAGCAGGGTTGCGAAGGAAGCATGGCAGGGACCCCCTCAATTCTCAGGTAACGTTTGAAGTTTGAGGTTGCAATACAAGCAAGCAGCCCCAGTCTCTGTGCCTCTGTGCGAGCAGTGCCATGGGCAGATGTGGCTGAGCAATAGCCTTCCAGGCTAGCCCCTTCTGGCTGTCAGCTATCTGCAGACGTTCGCATTTTCGGAATGGGGCTGCTGGAGGCAGTGGGCACGAACCCCCTAAGATATGTTTGACGTTTGATGTGGGAAGACAAGCAAACAGCCCCAGAATCTGTGCCTCTGTGCGAGCAGTGGCATGGGCAGATGAGGCTGAGCAACAGCTTTACAGGCTAGCCCCTTCTGACCAGCTATCTGCAGACGTTGCTTTTTTGGGAGCAGGGCTGCGAAAGGAGACTGGTAGGTCCCCCCACCCATGCCCAGGCTACGTTTGAAGTTTAAGGTGGCACGAGAAGCAAGCAGCCCCAGTCTCTGTGCCTCTGTGCAAGCAGGTCCATGGGCAGATGAGGCTGAGCAATAGCTTTCCAGGCTAGCCCCTTCTGGTTGCCACATATCTGCACACGTTCGCGTTTTCGCAGCAGGGCTGCTGGAGGCACTGGGCACGGGCACCCTAAGCTACGTTTGAAGTTTAAGGTGGCAAGACAAACAAGCAGCCCCAGTCTCTGTGCCTCTGTGCGAGCAGTGCCATGGGCAGATGAGGCTGAGCAACACCTTTCCAGGCTAGCCCCTTCTGGCTGTCAGCTATTTGCAGACATTTGCATTTTCTGGTCAGGGATGCGAAAGGAGCCTGGCAGGCACCCCCCAATTCACAGGCAACTTTGGAACTTTGAGGTGGAAAGACAAGCAAGCAGTTCCAGGCTCTGTGCCTCTGTGGGAGCAGTGCCGTGGGCAGATGAGGCTGAGAAACAGCTTTCCAGGCTAGCCCCTTCTGGCTATCAGCTATCTGCAGACGTTCGCATTTTCGGAGCAGGGCTGCTGGAGGCTCCCGGCAAGGACAACCTCAGTTAAGTATGAAATTTGAGGTGGCGAGACAAGCAAGAACCCCCAGTCTCTGTGCCTCTGTGCGAGCACTGCCATGGGCAGATGAGGCTGAGCAACAGCTTTCCAGGCAAGCACCTTCTGGCTGCCAGCTTTCTGCAGACGTTCGCGTTTCCGGAGCACGGCTGTGAAAGTAGCCTGGTAGACACTCCCCATTCCCAGGCTACTTTAGAAGATTTCTGTGGCAAGACAAGCAAGCAGCCCCAGTCTCTTTGCCTCTGTGTGAGCCGTGCCATGGGCAGATAGGGTTGAGCATCAGCTTTCCAGGCTAGCTCCTTCTGGCTGCCAGCTATCTGCAGACGTTCGCATTTTCGGAGGAGGGCTGCGAAAGGAGCCTGGCAGGCACCGCCCCATTCCCAGGCTACGTTTGAAGTAGGAGGTGACAAGACAAGGGAACAGCTCCAGTCTCTGTGCCTCTGTGCGAGCAGTGCCATGGGCAGATGCGGCTGAGCAACAGCTTTCCAGACTAGACCCTTCTGGCTGTCAGCTTCCTGGAGACGTTCGCGTCTTCGAAGCATTGCTGCGAAAGGAGCCTGGCACGCACCCCCCCCATTCCCAGGCAACGTTGGAAGTTTGAGGTGGCAAGACAAGCAAGCAGCCCCAGTCTCTGTGCCTCTGTGCGAGCAGTGCCATGGGCAGATGTGGCTGAGCAACAGCTTTGCAGGCTAGCCCCTTCTGTCTGCCAGCTATCTGCAGACGTTTGCATTTTTGGGGTAGGGCTGCGAAAGGACATTGGCAGACACCCCCCCATTCCCAGGCTACGTTTGAAGTAGGAGGTGCCAAGACAAGGAAGCAGCCCCAGTCTCTGTGCCTCTGCGCGAGCAGTGCCATGGGCAGATGAGACTGAGCAACAGCTTTCCAGGCTAGCCCCTTCTGGCTACCAGCTATCTGCAGACTTTTGCATTTTCGGAGCAGGGCTGAGAAAGAAGCCTGGCACGCACCCCCCCCTTTCCCAGGTAACGTTTGAAGTTTGAGGTGGAAAGAAAAGCAAGAAGCTACAGTCTCTGTGCCTCTGTGCGAGAAGGTCCATGGGCAGATGAGGCTGAGCAACAGCTTTCCAGGCTAGCCCCTTCTGGCTGCCTGCTTTCTGCAGACATTCACGTTATCAAAAAACGGCTGTAAACGTAGCCCCGCAGGCACCCCCATTCCCAGCCTGCTTCAGAATTTTCATGTTGCAAGACAAGCAAGCAGCCCCAATCTCTGTTCCTCTGTGCGAGCAGTGCCATGGGCAGATGAGGCTGAGCAACAGCTTTCCAGGCTAGCCCCTTCTGGCTGCCAGCTATCTGCAGACGTTAGCATTTTCGGAGCAGGGCTGCGAAAGGAGACGGGCACGCACCCCCCAATTCCCAGGAAACGTTTGAAGTTTCAGGGGTGAAGACAAGCAAGCAGCCCCAGTCTGTGTGCCCCTGTGGGAGCAGTGCCATGGGTAGATGAGGCTGAGCAACAGCTTTCCAGGATAGCCCCTACTGGTTACCAGCTATCTGCAGACGTTTGCATTTTTGGGGTAGGGCTGCGAAAGCAGATTGGCAGACACCCCCCAATTCCCAGACTACGTTTGAAGTAGGATGTGGCAAGACAAGCAAGCAGCCCCAGTCTCTGTGTCTCTGTGCGAGCAGTGCCATGGGCAGATGAGGCTGAGCAACAGCTTTCCAGGCTAGCCCCTTCTGCCTGTCAGCTATCTGCAGACGTTCACATTTTCGGAATGGGGCTCCTGGAGGCAGTGGGCACGAACCCCCTAAGATATGTTTGACGTTTGATGTGGGAAGACAAGCAAACAGCTCCAAAATCTGTGCCTCTGTGCGAGCAGTGGCATGGGCAGATGAGGCTGAGCATCAGCTTTCCAGGCTAGCCCCTTCTGGCTGCCAGCTATCTGCAGACGTTCGCACTTTCGGAGCAGGGCTGCGAAAGGAGATTGGAGGGCACCTCCCCCCCCCCCATTCAAAGGCTACGTTCGAATTTTGAAGTGTCAAGACAAGCAAGCAGCCCCAGTCTCTGTGTCTCTGTGCGAGCAGTAGCATGGGCAGATGAGGCTGAGCAACAGCTTTCCAGGCTAACTCCTTCTGGCTGCCAGCTATCTGCAGACGTTCGCATTTTCGGAGCAGGGCTGCGAAAGGAGACTGGCAGGCACCCCCTGCATTCCCAAGCAACATTTAAAGTTTGAGATGGCAAGACAAGCAAGCAGCCCCATTCTCTGTGCCTCTGTGCGCGCACTGCCATGGGCAGATGAGGCTGAGCAACAGCTTTTCAGGCTAGCCCCTTCTGGCTGCCAGCTATCTCCAGACGTTAACATTTTCAGAGCAGGGATGCTAGTGGCACTGGGCACGGACCCGCTAGGCTAAGTTTCAAGTTTGAGGTGGCAAGAGAAGCAAGCAGCCCCAGAGCCTGTGCCTCTGTGCTAGCAGTGCTATGGGCAGATGAGGCTGAGCAACAGCTTTACAGGCCAGCCCCTTCTGGCTGCCAGCTATGTGCAGATGTTTGCATTTTCGGAGCAGTGCTGCCGGAGGCGCCAGGCACGGACCCCATAGGCTACGTTTGAAGTTTGATGTGGCAAGACAAGCACGCAGCCCCAGTCTCTGTGGCTCTGTGTGAGCAGTGCTGTGAACAGATGAGGCTGAGCAACACCTTTCCAGGCTAGCCCCTTCTGGCTGCCAGCTATCTGCAGACGTTCGCACTTTCAGAGCAGGGTTGCGAAGGAAGCATGGCAGGGACCCCCTCAATTCTCAGGTAACGTTTGAAGTTTGAGGTTGCAATACAAGCAAGCAGCCCCAGTCTCTGTGCCTCTGTGCGAGCAGTGCCATGGGCAGATGTGGCTGAGCAATAGCCTTCCAGGTTAGCCCCTTCTGCCTGTCAGCTATCTGCAGACGTTCGCATTTTCGGAATGGGGCTCCTGGAGGCAGTGGGCACGGACCCCCTAAGATATGTTTGACGTTTGATGTGGGAAGACACGCAAACAGCCCCAGAATCTGTGCCTCTGTGCGAGCAGTGGCATGGGCAGATGAGGCTGAGCAACAGCTTTACAGGCTAGCCCCTTCTGACCAGCTATCTGCAGACGTTGCCTTTTTGGGAGCAGGGCTGCGAAAGGAGACTGGCAGGTCCCCCCACCCATTCCCAGGCTACGTTTGAAGTTTAAGGTGGCACGAGAAGCAAGCAGCCCCAGTCTCTGTGCCTCTGTGCAAGCAGGTCCATGGGCAGATGAGGCTGAGCAACAGCTTTCCAGGCTAGCCCCTTCTGGTTGCCAGCTATCTGCACACGTTCGCGTTTTCGGAGCAGGGCTGCTGCAGGCACTGGGCACGGGCACCCTAAGCTACGTTTGAAGTTTAAGGTGGCAAGACAAACAAGCAGCCCCAGTCTCTGTGGCTCTGTGCGAGCAGTGCCATGGGCAGATGAGGCTGAGCAACAGCTTTCCAGGCTAGCCCCTTATGGCTGCCAGCTATCTCCAGACGTTCGCATTTTCAGATGAGAGCTCTGAAAGGAGTCTGGCAGGCACACCACCATTCCCAGGTAACACTGCAAGTTTGATGTGGCAAGACAAGCAAGCAGCCCCAGTCTCTGTGCCTCTGTGCGAGCAGTGCCATGGGCAGATGAGGCTGAGCAATAGCTTTCCAGGCTAGCCCCTTCTGGCTGCCAGCTATCTGCAGACGTTCGCATTTCCAGAGCAGGGTTCGAAGGAAGCATGGCAGGAACCCCCTCCATTCTCAGGTAACGTTTGAAGTTTGAGGTTGCAATACAAGCAAACAGCCCCAGAATCTGTGCCTCTGTGCGAGCAGTGGCATGGGCAGATGAGGCTGAGCAACAGCTTTCCAGGCCAGCCCCTTCTGACCAGCTATCTGCAGACGTTGGCATTTTCGGAGCAGAGCTGCGAAAGGAGTCTGGCAGGTCCCTCCACTATTCCCAGGCTACGTTTGAAGTTTAAGGTGGCACGAGAAGCAAACAGCCCCAGTCTCTGTGCCTCTGTGCGAGCAGTGGCATGGGCAGATGAGACTGAGCAACAGCTTTCCAGGCTAGCCCCTTCTGGCTGCCAGCTATCTGCAGACGTTTGCATTTTCGGAGCAGGGCTGCGAAAGGAGACTGATAGGCACCCCCCCCCCCCATTCCCAGTCTACGTTTGAAGTTTAAGGTGGCACGAGAAGCAAACAGCCCCAGAATCTGTGCCTCTGTGCGAGCAGTGCATGGGCAGATGAGGCTGAGCAACAGCTTTCCAGGCTAGCCCTTTCTAGCTGCCAGCTATCTGCAGACGTGCGCATTTTCAGAGCAGGGCTGCTGGTGGCACTGGGCACGGGCACCCTAAGCTACGTTTGAAGTTTCAGGTGGCAAGACAAGCAAGCAGCCCCAGTCTCTGTGCCTCTGTGCGAGCAGTGCCATGGGCAGATGAGGCCGAGCAAAACTTTCCAGGCTAGCCCCTTCTGGCTGCCAGCTATCTGCAGACGTTCGCATTTTCGAAGCAGGGCTGCTGGAGGCGCCCGGCACGGAACGCCGAAGCTACGTGTGAAGTTTGAGGTGGCAAGACAAGCAAGCAACCCCAGTCTCTGTGCCTCTCTGCGAGCAGTGTCATGGGCAGATGAGGCTGAGCATCAGCTTTCCAGGCTAGCCCCTTCTGGCTGCCAGCTATCTCCAGACGTTCGCATTTTCGGAGCAGGACTCCTGGTGGCAATGGGCACGGACACCCTAAGCTAAGTTTGAAGTTTCATGTGGCAAGAGAAGAAAGCAGAACCAGTCTCTGTGCCTCTGTGCGAGCAGTGCCGTGAACAGATAAGGCTGAGCAAAACCTTTCCAAGCTAGCCCCTTCTGGCTGCAGCTATCTGCAGACATCCGCATTTTCGGAGCAGGGGTGGCGGAGGCTCCCGACTCGTACCCATAAGCTACGTGTGAAGTTTGTGGTGGCAAGACAAGCACGCAGCCCCAGTCTCTGTGCCTCTGTGCGAGCAGTGCCATGGGCAGATGAGGCTGAGCAACAGCTTTCCAGGCTAGCCCCTTCTGGCTGCCAGCTATCTGCAGACGTTCGCATTTTCAGAGCAGGGTTGCGAAGGAAGCATGGCAGGGACCCCCTCCATTCTCAGGTAACGTTTGAAGTTTGAGGTTGCAATACAAGCAAACAGCCCCAGAATCTGTGCCTCTGTGCGAGCAGTGGCATGGGCAGATGAGGCTGAGCAACAGCTTTCCAGGCCAGCCCCTTCTGACCAGCTATCTGCAGACGTTGGCATTTTCGGAGCAGGGCTGCGAAAGGAGACTGGCAGGTCCCCCCACTATTCCCAGGCTACGTTTGAAGTTTAAGGTGGCACGAGAAGCAAACAGCCCCAGTCTCTGTGCCTCTGTGCGAGCAGTGGCATGGGCAGATGAGGCTGAGCAACAGCTTTCCAGGCTAGCCCCTTCTGGCTGCCAGCTATCTGCAGACGTTTGCATTTTCGGAGCAGGGCTGCGAAAGGAGACTGATAGGCACCCCCCCCCCCCATTCCCAGTCTACGTTTGAAGTTTAAGGTGGCACGAGAAGCAAACAGCCCCAGAATCTGTGCCTCTGTGCGAGCAGTGCATGGGCAGATGAGGCTGAGCAACAGCTTTCCAGGCTAGCCCTTTCTAGCTGCCAGCTATCTGCAGACGTGTGCATTTTCAGAGCAGGGCTGCTGGTGGCACTGGGCACGGGCACCCTAAGCTACGTTTGAAGTTTCAGGTGGCAAGACAAGCAAGCAGCCCCAGTCTCTGTGCCTCTGTGCGAGCAGTGCCATGGGCAGATGAGGCCGAGCAAAACTTTCCAGGCTAGCCCCTTCTGGCTGCCAGCTATCTGCAGACGTTCGCATTTTCGAAGCAGGGCTGCTGGAGGCGCCCGGCACGGAACGCCGAAGCTACGTGTGAAGTTTGAGGTGGCAAGACAAGCAAGCAACCCCAGTCTCTGTGCCTCTCTGCGAGCAGTGTCATGGGCAGATGAGGCTGAGCATCAGCTTTCCAGGCTAGCCCCTTCTGGCTGCCAGCTATCTCCAGACGTTCGCATTTTCGGAGCAGGACTCCTGGTGGCAATGGGCACGGACACCCTAAGCTAAGTTTGAAGTTTCATGTGGCAAGAGAAGAAAGCAGAACCAGTCTCTGTGCCTCTGTGCGAGCAGTGCCGTGAACAGATAAGGCTGAGCAAAACCTTTCCAAGCTAGCCCCTTCTGGCTGCAGCTATCTGCAGACATCCGCATTTTCGGAGCAGGGGTGGCGGAGGCTCCCGACTCGTACCCATAAGCTACGTGTGAAGTTTGTGGTGGCAAGACAAGCACGCAGCCCCAGTCTCTGTGCCTCTGTGCGAGCAGTGCCATGGGCAGATGAGGCTGAGCAACAGCTTTCCAGGCTAGCCCCTTCTGGCTGCCAGCTATCTGCAGACGTTCGCATTTTCAGAGCAGGGTTGCGAAGGAAGCATGGCAGGAACCCCCTCCATTCTCAGGTAACGTTTGAAGTTTGAGGTTGCAATACAAGCAAACAGCCCCAGAATCTGTGCCTCTGTGCGAGCAGTGGCATGGGCAGATGAGGCTGAGCAACAGCTTTCCAGGCCAGCCCCTTCTGACCAGCTATCTGCAGACGTTGGCATTTTCGGAGCAGGGCTGCGAAAGGAGACTGGCAGGTCCCCCCACTATTCCCAGGCTACGTTTGAAGTTTAAGGTGGCACGAGAAGCAAACAGCCCCAGTCTCTGTGCCTCTGTGCGAGCAGTGGCATGGGCAGATGAGGCTGAGCAACAGCTTTCCAGGCTAGCCCCTTCTGGCTGCCAGCTATCTGCAGACGTTTGCATTTTCGGAGCAGGGCTGCGAAAGGAGACTGATAGGCACCCCCCCCCCCCATTCCCAGTCTACGTTTGAAGTTTAAGGTGGCACGAGAAGCAAACAGCCCCAGAATCTGTGCCTCTGTGCGAGCAGTGCATGGGCAGATGAGGCTGAGCAACAGCTTTCCAGGCTAGCCCTTTCTAGCTGCCAGCTATCTGCAGACGTGTGCATTTTCAGAGCAGGGCTGCTGGTGGCACTGGGCACGGGCACCCTAAGCTACGTTTGAAGTTTCAGGTGGCAAGACAAGCAAGCAGCCCCAGTCTCTGTGCCTCTGTGCGAGCAGTGCCATGGGCAGATGAGGCCGAGCAAAACTTTCCAGGCTAGCCCCTTCTGGCTGCCAGCTATCTGCAGACGTTCGCATTTTCGAAGCAGGGCTGCTGGAGGCACTGGGCACGGACCCCATAAGCTACGTTTGACATTTGATATGGCAAGACAAGCAAGCAGCCCCTGAATCTGTGCCTCTGTGCGAGCAGGTCCATGGGCAGATGAGGCTGAGCAACAGCTTTACAGGCCAGCCCCTTCTGGCTGCCAGCTATCTGCAAAGTGTGTTGTTTTATGTTGTTGGTGGCAAAGTGAGTTGTTGTGTCTTTTAGGTTGCAGTGTGTTTTCGTGGGTCTTTTAGTTGGCAATGTGTGTTGTTGGGTACTTTAGGAGGCAAAGTGAGTTATTGTATGTTTTACGTGGTATTGTGTGTTGTTGTATGTTTTAGGTGGCAATGTGTGTTGTTGTATGTTCTAGGTGGCAATGTGTGTTGTTGGGTCTTCTAGGTGGCAAAGGGATTTGTGTCTTTTAGGTGGCAATGTGTGTTGTATGTTCTAGGTCGCAATGTGTCTTGTTGTATATTTTAGGTAGCTATGTGAATTGTAGGGTCTTTTAGGTTGCAATTTGTGTTGTATGTTGTAAGTGGCAAAGTGTGATGTTGTATGTTTTAGGTGGCTATGTGTGTTGTTGTATGTTTTAAGTGGCAAAGTGAGTTGTTGGGTCTTTTAGGTGGCAATGTGTCTTGTGTCTTTTAGATGGCAATGAGTCAATGTATGATTTGGGTGGCAATGTGTTTTGTTGCATGTTCTAGTTGACAATGTGTGTTGTTGGGTCTTTTAGGTGGCTATATCTGTTGCTGCATGTTTTAGCTGGCAATGTGTGTTGTGTGTTTTAGGTGGCAATGTGTGTTTTTGGGTCTTTTAGTTGGCAAAGTGTGTTGATGGGTCTGCTAGGTGGCAATGTGTGATATTGTATGTATACACAACAACACACATTGCCACTTGAATGACCTACAACACACATTGCCACCTAAAACATAAAACAATAAACATTGCCATCTAAAAGACTAAACAACACACATTGCCACCTATAAGACCAACAACACACATTACCACCTAAAAGACCAAACAAAACACACCGTCACATAAAACACCCAACACCGCACATTGCCACCTCAAAGACAAAACAACACACATTACCACTCATTGTATGTTTTAGGTTGCAAAGTGTGTTGTTTGGTCTTTTAGGTGGCAATGTGTATTGCTGGGTCTTTTAGTTGGGAATTTGTGTTGTTGTATGTTTTAGGTGGCAATGTGTGATGTTGTATGTACACACAACAACACACATTGCCACCTAAAAGACCCAGCAGCTCACTTTGCCACCTAAAATATACAACCACATACATTGCCACCTAAAACATACAACAACACACATGGCCACCTTAAACATACAACAACACACATTGCCACCTAGAACATGCAATGAAACACATTGCCACCTAAAACATACAACTCACTTTGCCACCTAAAAGACCCAACAACGCAAATTCCCACCTAAAACACACGACTATACCCCTTGCCACCTAAAAGACTCAACAAGTCTCATTTTAACCTAAAAGATCCAACAAAACACATTGCCACCTAAAACCTACAATGAGTGTTTTTGGGTCTTTTAGATGGCAATGTGTGGTCTTGGGTCTCTAGTAGACAATGTGTGTTCCTAGGTCTTTTAGGTGGCAATGTGTGTTGTTGTATGTTTTAGGTGTCAATGTGTGGTGTTGGGTGTTTTCAATGGAAATGTGTGTTGTTGGGTCTTTTAGGTGGCCATGTGTGTTGATGGGTCTGTTAGGTGGCAATGTGTGTTGTTCTGTGTTTTAGGTGGGAATATGTGTTGTTGTATGTTTTAGGTGGTAATGTGTGTTGCTGAGTATTTAGGTGCCAAAGTGAGTTGTATGTTTTAGGTGGAAATGGTTCTTATTGCATGTTCTTGGTGGCATTGTGTGCTGTTGTATGTTTTAGGTGGCAATGTCTGGTGTTGGGTGTTTTAGGTGGCAAAGTGAGTTGTTGGGTCTTTTAGGTGGCAAAGTGAGTTGTTGGGCGTTTTAGGTGGCAATGTCTGTTGTTGTGTCTTTTAGGTGGCAATCTCTCTTGTTGTGATTTTAGGTGGCAATATGTGTTGTTTGGTCTTTTAGGAGGCAATGAAAGTGGTTTTAAGTTTCAGGTGGCAATGTGTGTTGTAGTATGTCTTATATGGCAATGTGTGTTGTAGGTCATTCAAGTGGCAATGTGTGTTGTTGTGTATACATACAACACCACACATTGCAAACTAACAGACCCATCAACACACATGGCCACCTAAATGACCCAGCACCACACATTGCCACTTAAAAGCCCCAACAATGCACATTGCCACCTAAAAGACCCATCAACACACATTGCCATCTCAAAGACTAATCAACAAACATTGCCACCTAAAACACCCAACAAGACACATTCCCACCTGTAAGACCCAACAACACACATTGCCACCTAAAACATACAATGAGTGTTGCTGGGTCTTTTAGGTGGCAATATGTGGTGTTGGGTCTTTTACGTGGTAATGTGTGTTGCTGGGTCTTTTAGGTGGCACTGTGCGCTGTTTTGTGTTTTATGTGCCAATGTGTATTGTTGGGTCTTTTAGGTGGCAATATGTGTTGCTGTGTCTTTTAGGTGGCAAACTGAGTTTTATGTTTTAGGTGGTAAATGTGTGTTGTTGGGTCTTTTACGTGGCAATGTGTGTTGTTGTATGTTGTAGGTGGTAAAGTGAATTGTTGGTCTTCCATGTGGCAATGTGCGTTGTTTGATGTTTTAGGTGACAATGTGTGTTGTTTGGTCTTTTAGGTGACAGTGTGTGTTAACCCTAATCCTAACCCTAAACCTAACCCCTCACCCTAACTCTAAATTCTAACACTAACCCTGACACTAACTGTAACCCCTATACCAAGCCTTAACACCTAACCCTAGCCCTAACACTAACTCTAGACCCTAATACTTACAACTCTAACCCTAACCCTAAATATAAAACTAACCCTAACACTCACCCGAACCCTAAGCTAAACCTAACCCTAACCTTAATCCTAACCCTAATCCTAAGACTAATGACCCTAAACCTAATGATAAAACTAAAAAACCTAAAACTAACCCTGACCTTAACCCCTAACCTTAACCTTAACACTAAAATCCTAACCCTAACCATAAACCTAAATCTAACCCCTAACCCTTATCCCAAATTCTAAACATAACCCTAACAACCCTAACCCTGACCGTAACCCTAACCCCTAACCCTAACCCTACAAACACTAACCATAACCCTAACACCTAAACCTAACACTAAAACCTAACCCTAACCCCTAACGCTAAACCTAACATCTACACCTAACACTAAATATAACACTAACCCTAACAACACTAACCCTAACCATAACCCCCTAACCCTAACAACACTAACCCTAACCATAACCCCCTAACCCTAACAACACTAACCCTAACCACAACCGCCTAACCCTAACCCTAACCCTAATGCTGACCCTAACTCAAACCCTAAGCACAAACCTAAACCTAAATCTAACACAAACCAGTATGACCATAACCCTAACCCTAACAACCCTAACACTAACACTAACAACCTTAACCCTAATAATAACGGTAACCCAAACCCCTAACCCTAACCCCTAACCCTAACCATAACCCTAACAAACCTAAACCTAACACAAACCCTAACCCTAACCCTAACCCTAAAACCTAACCCTAACCTTAAAACTAACACTAAACCTAACCCTATACCTAACCCTGACCCTAACCCTAACCCTAACCCTAACCCTAACCCTAACCCTAACCCTAACCCTAACCCTGACCCTAAACCTAACCCTAACCCTAACCCTAACCCTAACCCTAACCCTAACCCTAACCCTAACCCTAACCCTAACCCTGACCCTAAACCTAACCCCTAACCATAATACTAACCCTAACCCAAACACTAAAAACTTAGACCTCACACTAACCCTAACGCAAACCCAAACCGTAACCCTAACCCTAACCCTAAACCTAAACCTAACACTAAACCTAATGCTAACCCTAAACCTAACAACCCTAACCCTAACCCTAATCCTAAAACATAAGCCTAACTTTAAACCTAACCCTAAATCTAACCCTATCCCTAACCCTGACCCTGTTCCTGACCCTGACCCTGACCCTGATACTAACCCTAACCCTAACCCTAACCCTAAACCTAACCCCGCTAATCCTAACACTAAACCTACATCTAACTCTTCACCCTAACAACCCTAACCATAATGCCTTAACCCTAACCGTAATCCTAACATTAAACTTGACCCTAAAACTTACCCCTAAACATAACCCTAACCCTAACCCAAACTCTAGCAACTTAGACCTGACCCTAAACCTAACCAAAACCCTAACACTAACCCTAACCCTAACCCTAACCCCAACCCTAAACATAACTCTAAATTTAACCCTAACCTTAACACTAACCCTAACCCTAACCCTAACCCTAACCCTAACCCTAACCCTAACCCTCATGTCCCTAACCCTAACCCCAACCCTAAATCTAACACAAACCCAAATGACCTTAACCCTAACCCTAACAACCCTAACACACTAACAACCCTAACCCTAACTATAACCCTAACCCTAATCCCTAAAACTAACCATAACTCTAACAAACCTAAATCTAATCCAAACCCAAACCCTAACCCTAACCCTAAACCTAATCCTAACCATAATCATAATCCTGACAATCCTAAACCTAACGCCAAACCTAACCCTAAAAACTACCCCTACCTCTACCCATAACCCTAACCCTAAACCTAACCCTACCCTCAACCCTAACCCTAAACCTAACCCTTACCCTAAACCTCAAACTAACATAAACCTAACACTATTCTTAATCCTACCCCTAACCCTAACCCCTAATACTAAACTTAATAACCCTAACCCTACCCATACAAATCCTGAATATAACCCTAACCCCTAAACCTAACCCTAAACCTAAACCTAACACTAACCCTACCCCTAACCCCTAACAATTACCGCAAGACCTAACCATAACCAAAACATCCCTAACCCTAACCCCTAACCCTAACCATAACCCAAACAACCCTAACCCTAACCCTAACCCTAAAATCTAACCCTAACTTTAAACCTAACCCTAAATCTAACGCTATCCCTAACATGACCCTGTTCCTGACTCTGGCCCTCATACTAACCCTAACCCTGACCCTAACCCTAACCGTAACCCTAATCCTAACCCTAAACCTACCCCCCCTAACCGTAACACTAACCCTAAATCTAACTCTAAACCTAACAACCCTAACCATAACCCCCTAACGCTAACCGTAACCCTAACACTAACCCTGACCGTAAACCTAACCCCTAACTATAAACGTAACCCTAACCCAAACCCTAACAACTTAGACCTGACCCGAACCCTAACCCAAACCCTAACCCTAACCCTAACCCTAATCCTAACCCTAACCCTAACTCTAACCCTAACCATAATTTAAACCTAAACATAACACTAACCCTAACACTAACCCTAAACCTAATGTCCCTAACCCTAACACAAACACAAATGACCTTAACACTAACCCTAACAATAACCCTGACCATAACCCCTAACCCTAACAAAACCCTAACCCTAAACCTAACCCCCCTAAACCTAACACTAATCCTAAATCTAACTCTAACCCTAACAACCCTAACCATAACTCCCTAACCCTAATCGTAACCCTAAAACTAACCCTGACCCTAAACCAAACCCCTAATCATAACCCTAACCCTACACCAAACCCTAACAACTTAGACCTGACCCTAACCCTAACCCTGACCCTAAACCTAACCCTAACACTAATGTCCCTAACCCTAACCCTAACTCTAACACAAACCCAAATGACCCTAATCCTAACACTAACAACCCAAACCCAAATCCTAACTATAACCCTAACCCTAACCCCTAACCATAAGACTAACTATAACCCTAACCCCTAACCATAAGACTAACAAACCTAAAGCTAACCCAAACCCTAACCCTAAACCTAATACTAACCATAACCCTAAACCTAAACCTAACCTTAACCATAACCATAACCCTAACAATCCTAACCCTAACCCTAACGCCTAACCCTAACGTTGAAACTAACCCTAAAACCTACCCCTACCCCTACCCCTAACCCTAACCCTAAACTTAACCCTAACCCTTAACCCTCAAACTAAAATAAACCTAACACTAATCTTAATCCTAACCCTAACCCTAACCCTAATGACCCTAACCCTAACCATACAAATCCTAACCCTAAAGCTAACACCTAAACCTAACCCCAAACCTAAAAGTAACACTAACCCTAACCCTAACCCCTTACCATTACTGCAAAACATAACCATAACCAAAACAACCCTAACCCTAACCCTAACCCTTACCCTAACCCTAACCCTGACCCTGTTCCTGACCCTGACCCTGATACTAACACTAACCCTGACCCTAATCCTACCTCTAACCCTAAACCTAACCCGGCTAACCCTAACACTAACCCTAAATCTAACTCAAACCCTAACAACCCTAACCCAAACCATAACCCCCTAACCCTAACCGTAACCCTAACACTAACCCTGACCCTAAACCTAACTCCCTAACCATAATCGTAACCCTAACCCAAATCCTAACGACTTACACCTGACTCTAACCCTAACCCTAACCCTAAGAGTAACCCTAACCCTAACCCTAACGTCCCTAACCCCAACCCTAACCCTAACCCTAAACCTAACCTTAACTCTAACACAAACCCAAATGACCCTACCCCTAACCCTAACAACCTTAACACTAACACTAACAACAGCTAACCTAACCCTTAAACTAACCCCCCTTAACCTAACCCTAACTCTACCCCTAACCCTAAAACCCTAATGCTAACCCGAAACACTAACCATAACCCCTAAACCTAACCCTTGCCCTAACCATTTTAGGTGGCAATCTGTGTCTTTGAGGTGGCAGTGTGTGTTAACCCTAACCCTAACCCTACCCTAAAGCTAACGATAACGCTTACCCTAACACTAAACGTAACCTAACCCCTAACCCTAACCCTAAACCTAACCCTAACCTCTAAACCTATCACTAACTCTATCCCTAACCCTAACCCTCTCCAAAACCTAACCCGATCCCTAACCCTAAACCTAACCCTGACCCTAACCATAACCCTAAGCCTAAACCCTAACACTAACCCTAACCTAACCCAATCCCTAAATCTAAACCTCACCCTGACCCTAACCCTAACATTAACCCTAAACCTAACCCTAACCCTAACACTAACCCTAACCCTAACAACCCTAACCCTAACCCTAACAACCCTACCCCTAACCTAAAACTAATCCTAACCCTAAACCTAACGCTAAATTCTAACCCTAACCTAACACTATCCCTAATCTTAACCTAAACTTAAACCTAAACCTAATCCTAACACTAACACCCTAAGCGTAACACTAACCCTAATAATAACCCTAACCCTAACTACCCTAACCCTAACCCCCTTACCCTGACCCTGACCCTAAGTCTAGACCTAACCCCTAACCCTAAACATAACCATATCCCTAACCCTATCCTAACCCTAACCCTAACTCCAACCCTAAAAGTAAACCTAACCCTAACAATGACCCTAAACCTTACCCTCAGCAATACACTTAACCCTAACACTAAACCTAACCCTAAACCTAACCCTATCCCTAACCCTAACCCTGACCCTAAACCTGACCCTAAACCTAAACCTAACCCTCACCCTAACGCTAACCCTGACTCTGACTCTAAGCTTAAGCCTAACCCTAACACTAAACCTAACCCTTAATCTAACCCTAACCCCCTAACCCTAACACTAACCCTAACCCTAACCATAACCCTAAGAATCCTAACCCTAACCCTAATCCCCTAAACCTACCACTGACCCTATACCTAACCCTAACACCTAAACCTAATCCTAACCCTAAACCTTAAACTAACCCAAAACCTATCCCTAAACCTAACGCTAAACTTAACCATAACCCTAACCCTAACCTCTACTCCTAACCATAACCCCTAACCTTATCACTAACCCTAACCCTATAACTAAATCTAAATTCTAATCCTAAGCTTAACCCCAACCCTAAACCCTATTCCTAACTTAACCCTAAACCTAAACCTAACCCTAAACCTCACCCTAACCATAACGGTAACCCTAACCCTAACACTAACAATTACCCCAAAACCTAACCATAACCCTAATACTAAAAATCCTTATCCTAACCCTAAACCTAACCACTAACACTAACCCTAACAACCCTAAACATAACCGTAACCCTAACGACTAAACCTAAACCTAACCGTAACACCTAGCCTTAACCCTATCCCTAACCCTACCCCTAACCCTTACCCTTACCCCTTACACCTAACCCTAACCCTAACCCTAAATCTAACCCTAACCCTAAACCCTAACCCTAAAATTAACCCTAACCCTAAACCTAACCCTAACCTTAACACTAACCCTAATACCCTAACCTTAACACTAATACTAAACCTAATCCTAACACTTATCCTAAAAACCCTAACACTGAACCTAATCCTAACCCCAAACCCTAAACCCAACCCTAACCCTGACCTTAACCCTAATGACTGTAACCCTAACCCTAATCCTAACCTTACCCCTAACCTTAACACTATTCCTAACCCTATAACTAAAACTACATTATAACCCTAACCTCAACCATAATCCTAACCCTTTTTCCTAACCCTAACCCTAAACCTAAACCAAAGCCTCGCCCTAACCCTAACCTTAACCCTAACCCTAGCAACCCTATCCCTAACCCCAACGCCCTAGCCCTTACTCTGACTCTAACTCTAATCCTAACCCCTAAACCTAATCCTAACACTAACGCTCACCCTAACCCTAACCCTAAACCTAACAGCTAACCCTATCCCTAACACTATCCCTAACCCTAAACCTCACTCTAACCCTTACAATGACCCTCACCCTCACTCTGACTCTAACTCTGACCCTAAATCTAACCCTAATCCTAAACCGAACCATAAACCTAAACCTAACCCTAACCCTGAACCTAACACTAGCACTTACCTTATAGCCTAACCCTAAAACTAACCCTAAACTTAACCCTAACCCTAAAGCTACCCCTAAACCCTAATCCTAATCGTAACCCTATCCCTCACCATGAGCCTGTCCCTAACCCTAACCCTAACCCTGACCCTAACCCAAACCCTAAGCCTAACCCTAACCCCTAACCCTAACCCTACCCCTAACCCTACCCCTAACCCTAACACCTAAACCTAACCCTAACCCTAAACCTTAAACTAACCCAAAACCTATCCCTAACCCTAACGCTAAACCTAACCCTAACCCTAACACTGACGCTAACCCTACCAAGCCTAATCCTAACAACCCTAACCCTAACCTCTAATCCTAAACCTAACCATAACCCCTAACCTTAACACTAACCCTAACCCTATAACTAAATCTAAATTCTAATCCTAAGCTTAACCCTAACCCTAAACCCTATTCCTAACTTAACACTAAACCTAAACATAACCCTAAGCCTCACCCTAACCATAATGGTAACCCTAACACTAACACTAACACTTACCCCAAAACCAAACCATAACCCTAACCCTAAAAATCCTTATCCTAATCCTAACAACCCTAAACCTAACCGTAACCCTAACGACTAAACCTAAACCTAACCATAACACCTAACCCTAACACTATCCCTAACCCTATCCCTAACCATTACCCTTACCCCTTACACCTAACCCTAACTCTAACCCTAAATTTAACCCTAACCCTAAATCCTAACCCTAAAATTAACCCTAACCCTAAACCTAACCCTAACCTTAACACTAACCCTAATACCCTAACCTTAACACTAATACTACACCTAACCCTAACACTTATCCTAAAAACCCTAACACTGAACCTAATCCTAAACCTAACCCCTAAACCCAACCCTAACCCTAACCCTAATACTAATGACCGTAACCCTAACCCTAAACCTAATCCTAACCCTACTCCTAACCTTAACACTAATCCTAACCCTATAACTAAAACTAAATTCTAACTCTAACCTTAACATAACCCTAACCCCTTTTCCTAATCCTAACCCTAACCCTAAACCTAAACCTAAGCCTCGCCCTAACCCTAACCTTAACCCTAACCCTAACCCTAACTCTAACAACCCTATCCCTAACCCCAACCCTCTAACCCTTACTCTGACTCTAACTCTAATCCTAGCCCCTAAACCTAACCCTAAACCTAACCCTAAACCTAACCGCTAACCCTATCTCTAACACTATCCCTAAACCTAAACCTCACTCTAACCCTTACCCTGACCCTCACCCTCACTCTGACTCTAACCCTAAACCTAACCCTAACCCTAAACCGAACCCTAAACTTAAACCTAACCCTAACCCTGAACTTAACCCTAGCACTTACCTTAAAGCCTAACCCTAAACCTAAACCTAACCTTAACCCTAACCCTAAAGATAACCCTAAACACTAAACCTAATCGTAACCCTATCCCTAACCGTGACACTGTCCCTAACCCTAACACTAACCCTGACCCTAAAACTAACCCTAACCTTAACACTGAACCTAAACCTAAACCTAACCCTAACCCTAACCATAAACCCTAACCCTAATCCTAAACCTAATTCTAACCATAAACCTAACCCTAAACCTAACCCTCCTAACACTAACATTAACCATAAACCTAATCCTAACTCTAACAACCCTAACACTAATCATAACCCCCTAAATCTGACCCTGACCCTAACCCTAACCCTAAACCTAACACTAAATCTAACCCTAAACCTAACCCCCTAACCCTAACCCTAAATCTAACCCTAACCCAAAAACCTAACACTAAAATTAACCCTAACCCTAACCCTAAACTAACCCTAACCCTGACCCTAACCCAAATGACCCTGACCCTAACACTAAACCTAACCCTAACCCTAACACTAACCCTAAACCCTAACACTAACCCTAACTCTATCCCTAAACCTAAACCCTAACCCTAACCTTAATCCTAACCCTAACCCCTATCCAAACCCTAATCTAACCCTCACCCTAACCCTAACCCTAAACCTAACACTAACCCTGACGCTAAGCCTAGCCCTTACCCGAAATCCTACCCTAAACCCAAACCTAAACCTAAACCTAACCCCTAACACTGATCCTATCCCTAACCGTGACCCGGTCCCTAATACTAACCCTAACCCTGACCCTAACCCTGACCCTAACCCTATCCCTAACCCTAACACTAACACTGACCCTAACCCTAATCCTAACCATAACCCTTAACTTAAATCCTAACCCTAACACTAAACTCAACCCTAAAACTAATGCTACCCCTAATCCCCCTAACCCTAACACTAACCCTAAATCTAACCCTAACCCTAAAAACCCTAACACTAACCATTACCCCCTAACCCTGAGCCTGACACTAAACCTAACCCTAACGATTACCCTAACCCTAACCCTAATCCCCTAACCCTAACACTAATACTAACCCTAACCCTAACAACCCTAACCCTACCCCTAACACGCTAAACTTGACCCTGACCCTATCCCTAACACTAACACCTAAACCTAGAACCAAACCTAAACCTTAATCTACACCTAAACCTAACCCTAACCTAAACCTAATCCTAACTCTAATACTAACCCTAACCCTAACTCTAACCCCTAACCCTATCTCTAACCCTAACCCTACCCCTAATGACCCAAACCCTAACTCCTAGCCCTAACCCTAACCCTAACCCTAACCCTACCCCTAACACCTACAACTAACCCTAACTTTAACCATAACCCTAAACACTAACCCTAAACCTAAACCTAAACGTAACCCTAACTCCTAACCCAATCCCTAAACCAGACCCTTCCCTAACCCTAACCCTAACCCTGACCATAAACAAGACCCTAACCCTGACCCTAACT